>NC_037684.1:63463122-63636483 GCF_003255815.1 Theropithecus gelada
AAAAAAAAAAAAAAAAAAAAATTAGCCGGGTGTGATGGCAGGTGCCTGTAATCCCAGCTACTCGGTAGGCTGGGGCAGCGGAAACACTTGAATCTGGGAGGCAGAGGTTGCAGTGAGCCGAGATCGCACCACTGCACTCCAGCCTGGGCAACAAGAGCAAAACTCCATTTCAAGAACAAAATAAAAATTAAAATTAAATTTAAAAATAAGTTAATGGACACACTGCTAAAATTCTATCATTATAAAATGTTCATTACCGGTTCCTGATAACTAGTCTTCACCATCCTAAGGAAAATTCCTCTGTTCCTAGTTTACTAAAAGCTTTCATCCAAAAGAGATGGTGAATTTCACCAAATGCCTTTCTCACGTCTATTTGAGATGATCGTATCGTTTTCTCCTCTCGCTCTGTCACCAGTCTGCTGGGCAGTGGCACAATCATTGGCTCACTGTAGCTTCCAACTTCTCGGCTCAAGTGATCCTCCAGCCTCAGCCTCCCAAGTAGCAAGGAGTATAGGTGTGTGCTAATTTTTTTTATTTTTTGTAGAGACAGGATCTCACTATGTTGCCTAGGCTGGTCTCAAATCCTCCTACCTTGGCCTCCCAAGTGCTGGGATTACAAGCATGAACCACCACACTTGGCCTCCCTTAACATTTTAATATATGAATCATACTGAGAGATTTCCTAATATTGAGCCATCTTTAGTTTTCTGAAACAAATCCTATGTTATTTCCTTAACATGCTGCCATGTTTGGTTTGCTACTATATTATTATAAAGTCTTGTATCTCTATTCAGAAGCAAAACAGGTCTATACTCTCCTTATTTTACGTTATCCTTGTGACCATTTGAACTGACCTTATAAAATGAAATGTGAAATCTTTTATCTTTCTTATACTCTGGAAGAGCAGAAGAATTATCTATTCCTTGAGAATTTCATAAAGTTAGCCATAAAACCAAACAGGTTTTGTGCCTTCCATGGGAGAGATCATTGACGATCTTTTCTAGTTCTTTTATGGTAATTGATTTTCCATCTCTTCTCTGACAACAGCAAGGATCAGAGGTTGTGGCTATTTCATTGGGAATATCTGAAGAGGGACAGCTATAGGGATGTCATGGGACTGCATGTCATGGGTTAAACGGGATGGGTCATGGGGAGCTTTGGCGTTTGAAGGGCTCTCACAGGTTGTGATGTCTGGGGGAGCATAGCTGTCACTCAGGTAGGCATTGCTGGGCTTGGCCACCTTTAGGTAGACAACATCATACGTGTTCTTCAGGGCTGCCACAGCATCTTCATGCATGACATCCTCTAGCCCCACACTGTTGACCTGGAGTCAAGGAAAGCAAAGCTCAGACAAAGCCACAAATGGCCCAAGACAGATGGACTGGGATGAAGTGATGAACTTGCGCCTGCCAGGGCTAGTAGGTGAGACCCAGATTTGGGCTAGAAAATGGGCTAGATGGGGTCCTCACCGCCAGGATCTTGTCTCCAATCTGCAACCTCCCATCCTTGTGGGCAGCACCCCCTTCGATGATCTTTGTTACATAGATGCTATTATCTCCTGGGATGTGCTGGTTCCCTACGCCCCCTGCGATGCTGAAGCCAAGACCTGGATGGAGGGGAGGCCAGAGGTGGGTGCCCAGGTGCCCAGGAAGCAGGCTTGGGGGCACAGGACAGTTGGGATGGGGGAACAAAATGAGTTACTACCTTTAGGCCCCTTGATGAGCTTGATCTCCATGACCTTCTCAGCTGGGGGCTTCCGGCGCATGACATAGAGGCGAACGATGGAGCCTGCCTCTTTGAGGGCCTCCACCGCTGCCGAGTGGGTCACCTCGCGCACGTCCACTTCATTTACAAACAGGATGCTGTCGTTGACCCTGGGAGCAGCAAGGTGGGCCTGAGCCAAGAGCTTCCTGCTGCCCTGGCCCTCCCTCTCCAGGGACCAAGCATCCTAACCCCTGTATCCTCTCCTCACCTGAGGCGGCCATCCTGGGCCGCAGCCCCACCAGGAATGATCTTGGTGATGAAAATGGACGGGTCGTCACCGATGTGTGGGTTGTCAGTGCCACCTGCGATGCTGAAGCCCAGACCTGAGTTACCCTGGGCGAAGGAGGGGAAGAGGGTCAGCTCCCCTCACTGCCCAAGTCTGGCAAGGCAAGTGGGGTGGGAAATGGCTTGGAGCAGCCAGAGCAGGAAGGGATAGGGTGAGGGGCTGGCCACGCAGACCACATGGGCAGAAAGAAAGGTACAGATGGGGGGCCAAGGGGACTGCCAATGGAGGAGCCTGCTCACCCTTTCCAATGTGATTTCCTCGTATTCCATCTCCCCCTCGGTCCCGTTCACCTGCAACTCCAGCACGGGACAGAAACACACAAGCAGTGAGACAGACATTCCTGCCTCACAACCTGCCCGTCATCTGCTTCCCTCCCTTACTCCCTCTTTCCTTCTGCAATGGCCCTAGCCCCAAAATCTAAACAACTCACATATCCTGGGGCTTCTAGGGTATCTGTGTTGACAATCACAGGGGGAGAATTGGCCTGTTTGGGAAAACAAGAGACAAAAAGCCACCTGAGCTTTGACTCGAGAGGGAGCCCGTAACGGAGGGTCCCATCAGCGTGGCTACCCTTTCAGCCTCTTAGCCAAGCCCACTCTGCCACGCTGAGAGCTGCTCAAGGGCCCAGTCTCACTCCACATCACACACACACGCACACGCGTGCACATGCGCACGCACACACACACGCACAGATGCACAAGCACATGGATCTAACTCTGCCCAGCCCGGGGCCCCCTGCATGTGGAAGGAGGTGTAGGAGAAGCGGGAAGGGAGACAGCCAGACGGAGAGGGGAGCAGCAGATGGCAAAGAGTGGGGAGAGGGGAGTAGGCTTGGGGGAAGGGAGCTTCTCACCGGATGTAACACCACAGGGTGTTACATGCCTTATGTGCTACACATGGACAACCCAGGGATCATGTCCACCGGGTCCTGGTACCCACTTCCTGCCCCATCCCCCCCAATCCCCCTATAACTACCCAGATATTATAATCCTCCCCTAGACTTGTCCCTCACCTTCACACACATTTGCCCTAAACCCTGCACCCCGGGAATCCGGGGTTCCCCCAGCTGCAGACCCCTCCCTTGGTCTCACCAACCAGACGTCCAATCCACCCCTTCCTCTAGGGACCGCGTTGCCTAGCAACGGTATCTAGGACCAGCCAAGACCCGGGGAGACCCACCTCCAGGAGGCCCCGTCGTCAGGACAACAGGGGGTTGGGGCGTGGCCTGAGGCCGACCAAACTCCTGAGCGCAGAAGGTTTCCGCTAGCCCCGCCTCTTCTGCCCTGGGCCCCGCCCAGCGTTAGCCAGGCCGAGAGGAGGCCGGGCTGAAGAGGTTTGTGGGCGCAGCGCATTCTGAATAACCTGCCTTCCTCGCTCCCCTACGCCCCTCACCCTACGCAGTGCAAAGGACGTCAGGAAGGGGGAGTGGTGAAAGACATCCGGGTCCTATCCCGCTCATCTAGTCCCTCCCCCAACTTCATTCGGGAAGGGGTTAAAGTGGGGCGTGCCCAGGTCCCTGACGTCAATCGCCTGGTCTCTAGACTCCCAGGCGGGGCCAGCTTTAGGCTGGTCCTAGGGGCTTCCCCAATTGCCAGGGCAACCGAAGCCACGTCTCTATGGCAATGGGGGGAGGCCGCCAAGAGCCTCCTTCCGGGGTCCCCAACCTACTTCCTCCTTAAAGAAACATGTATTTGCAGTAGCCCAAGCCCAAGGATTCCCCAGTCTCCTTCCCGCTCTCCCCGTCCAAAGGGGTCCCTCCCCTCTCCTACTGCTATTTCCCAAGCCTACAAACTACCAACCATTTTCAAGCTGTATCACAGATTTCACACCCATAAATCGATTAACACCACCCTCCAACCCTTCACATCTCAGCAAATGCTGTTGTCCAACCAACAGCCACTGACTGCCAAAATCTCATCCACGTGTTCATCCTCCATCCCATAGCCTATCCTCAATCCCCATCCCATCCCTATCCTGGAACCTCCTTCCCAGCACACCCACCTTCATCCACTACGACATTCATTTGCTTCCCATCCCTGGCTCTGCCCGCATCCCACACGCTCCATCTCCATCCCTGTCTCGCCCTTCAACATCCATCTTCCAACCCTAGCCTCCAGCCTCCATTCTCCATCCGCTTCCCTGGCCCTATCACACCCTCCAGCCCCATCCCTTACCAATGTCGTGGCCTCATCCTCCATTCCAATTTCTTTTTTTCTTTTTTTCTTTTTTTCCCGAGACAGAGTCTCGCTGCGTCACCCAGGCTGGAGCGCAGTGGTGTGATCATAGCTCACTGCTGCCTTGAACTCCTGGGCTCAAGCAGTCCTCCCACCTCAGCCTCCTGTGTAGCTACAGGCACATGCCACTGCACCCAGCTACTCCATCTCAATTTCTGATTCCCCAGAGAGTGTATCACCATTCTCCCTTACCCTGCCTTCATACCCTCAAGATTATTCTCAAGTAACAATCTTACACTTCTCAATCAACTCCCCCTCTCTTCTGAAAATTGGGGCTTCTCTTGTTCCCCAGGTGAGGCCTTGTCCTGAGACCTCCACCCCATGCTTATGGCCTCCAACACTCTCTCCCTCCACCCTCTTCTGCTCCTAAGCTTTGATCCACAGTAGCTCTGTACTACCTACCACCCCTCAGGCTCCCTACCTCCTCTTCCCCCTGCTCAGGGATTTAATGGCCCTGCCTTACAAAAAGCATCTCTAGTCTTCTTTCCCTCACTCCTAGCATCCACAGAATTCACACAAACACTCTGTACCATCCCTGTCTCCAGGGCCTTCCTTTCCTTGCTCTGTCAGCTCCATTCACCACCCTGATTTCACAGTCTTATCCCTATCCGGGCCCTGACCCAGGACCTCTTACCTTCCTGTTCCCCAACTCCTGTCTTGCCAGTTCTCACTCCAGAACCTGATTGCCCGCTCCCTAGGCTCAGAGACCTCCTCCCCATGCATCTTCTTGGTGAAATGTCAGCAACCTCCCCCTTCCCAGAGCATCCCACAACATCCTAGAATCCCCACCCTGACCCCACGGTGTCCTCTCAATCTCACAGCTTGCCTGGTGCTCTCCAGTCCTCCCCATCCTGTGTCCCCAGAAGAAGAGACGGAGGAAGGGGAAGATGGAAAGTGGCCTGGAGGATGGAAGTTCCCAGAAACCAGGCCTCCCGGGGCTGGAGAGAGGAGGACGCTGTGAGCAGAGAGGAGAAAGGGAAACAGGTGGTGGGGGATGATGGAGGGGGCAGAGGGGGACAGAAAGAAGATATGCAGAGGTGAGAACCCAAGAGGATGAGAGAGGGGAGGAGGAAAAGAGAGAAGGTGAAGATGAATAGGCAAGAGGGAACATGGGAAAGGGGAGCTGGCTGATGGAGGGAGAGGACTGATGAGGGAAAGGACTGATGAGGCCGCAGCGGCCTGAGCTGGGGATCAGGGAGAGGGAGAGGAGAATGCGTGGGAGGAAGAGAGAGACAGCATCAAGAGCCAGCCAGTCAGCCAGCAGGGAGGAAAGGCTGCAGAGCGGGGAGAGAGCTCAAGAGTGGAGCAAAGGCTGGGGCAGGGGATGAGGCAGCAAGGCCCCACCATGTGAAGTCTCAGGCCAGACAGATGGAAAGGGCTGGAGACTCGGGGACAGGGCGAACCAGGCCCAGAGGCGGAGGTAGGGGGAGGAGGCAGGGAAGGGACAAGAGCAAATGAGGGCAGCAGGCGCTTGGAACAGAGCTCTGGACACAGAAAATGGAAACGGAGGTTGGGGGTGTGAAGGAATGAGGAGGTCCCAGGCGTGGGGGGCTTCCTGGGGGATGCACACACCTCAACACACACGCATACAGCACACGCACACACACGCATATAGCACACGCACACACGCACAGGCATGCACGCGTGCACACACGCGCAGGCACACACACACAGCACACGCACACAGGCACAGGCACGCGCGCACACACACATTCTTGCCTTAGGCTGGACATCCACTCCCATTGGCCTGGCCTGTTTCTCCTCTGTGGGACCAAGGTGTTTCCAGCCCCCCAAACGCCCCCTCCCCCAGGCCCCAGGAGCCCACGTCCCAAACCCCCACCCCCAGTTCCAGCATCCCCCCCACCCCCCCCACGGCTCTCTCTCACCCTACCGGCCCTTGGGGATTGCTGCAGCTCCGAGGCTCCGAGGGCCGCACTGGGGAGGGGGCCACCAGGGTCTCCTACCTTGAAGGGGGAGAGGTGGGCGTGGCCCACGACCCCGTGGCCAGCCTCGAGGTGGGACAAGTTCCTCTCCGCCACGTGCACCAGCTCGGGGGCGTTTACCTGGTTGGGGAGGTGGGCCGGGCTGTGCTCCAGAGGGGGCGTGTCTTCATCTTGGTAGCGGTATTTCTGGAGATGGGGACGGAGGTGTCACTGGGGCCGGCCCGGTGCCTCAGGCTCCAGGCTGGCCGCCCTGGCCGCCTGCTCTTCCCCCAGCCAGTGCAGTGCGGAAGGCCCTGGGGCCTGACCAGCTCCTCCCCCTCCCTCTCCTCTAGCCCATTGGCTCCCCTCTCTCCACTCTCCCGACAGCCCCCTCTCCCGCCAGGGCCTCAGCACCTCTCATCAATTCCAGGTCCCAATCAATCCCAGGTCCTAATCCTATCCCCCAACTCCTACTCCTCACATCCTGGGACACCAGCCTTCTGGCGGGCATAGCCCCTCTGGCATCTGTGTCTTCACCCCTTTCCCTGCCACCTTCATCTTCGGGTCCCTCCAGCTTCTCAGAGCTCTAGCCCCCGACACTCACACCTCCATTCTCTGCATCCAGTCCCCAACTTTCTTGCTTCTCTCACCATCTCAAACTCACTCTTGTTCTAGCCTCCCCTCCCCTATCCCTCTGGCTGCTCCTACTCTGCATGGCATCCTCCCCGCACCCCACCTCCATGGCCTCAGTCTCCCCATTGCAGCCTCTACCCCACAGGTGATTGGCTCTCCTTTACCTTGCACTCCTTAGGCAAAGACTGAAGTCAGCCCCTTCCACCAGAAGGTACTTGGCATCAGCCCCCGAGATAGGACAAGGCTAAGCCTGTCCAGTTCACTGCCCTTGCTGGTTTCCAAGCAGTCAACAGAGGGGCCCCGGGAGTCTGGTCCTACCCCTACAACAGCCCACAGCCCAGCCAGCTAATCCGGATATGCTAGAAGGGCATGGGCTGGGGAAGGAAGGGGAAGAAGAGAGACAGCAGGGCTCAGGACAGGGGCAAGAATGGGTGCCAGCCTCCCTGGTTGGGGAGGAGGGTAGCATGCTGAGCCTCAGAGTGAATTCCTGGTCTCCCTCTGGTCTTTTGGGGTGAAAGGTCCAACATGGCCCCTGACTCCCTGCCCAGTTAATCAGCTGCCATCCCAAGGGCCTCCTGTGCTAGCTTAATAGGGACAACAGTAAAATGAGATTAACTGGGGGCCAGAGAAGGAGGAAAAGGGCAGATGGAGACAGCAGAAGAAGACAGCGATTCTGCCTGGGCCGTTCCACGTCCGCCTCTGCCCTCTCCCCTGCTCCTCTCCTCTGGAACGGGCCTCCACAGAGACAGACCCTCCAAGCTTCAGGTTCAGGAAGGGGAAGGTATCATATGCAGGGTTCCCTCAAGGACTGAAGAAGACAGAATGCACCGCCCAGCACACATGGGTAAAAAGAGAAGGCACGGTAATCCCAGCACTTTGGGAGGCTGAGGCGGGCAGACTGCTTGAGCCCAGGAGTTGGAGACCAGCCTAGGCAACACGGTGAAACCCCGTCTACAAAAAATACAAAAATGAGCCAGGCATGGTGGTGCACGCCTATAGTCCCAACTACTAAGGAACCTGAGGTGGGAGAATTGCTCAAGCCCAAGAGGTGGAGGCTGCAGTGAGCCACGATCACACCACTGCACTCCAGCCTGGGCAACAGAGTAAGACCGTGTCTCAAAAAGACAGAGAGGCCAGGAGCAGAGGCTGATGCCTGTAATCCCAACACTTTGGGATGCCGAGGTGGGCAGATCACCTGAGGTCAGAGACCAGCCTGGCCAACATGATGAAACCCCATTTCTACTAAAAATACAAAAATTAGCTGGGCGTGGTGGCGCATGGCTGTAATCCCAGCTACATGGGAGGCTGAGGCAGAAGAATCGCTTGAACCTGGGAAGCGGAGGTTGCAGTGAGCCGAGATTATGCCACTGCACTCCAGCCTGGCAACAGAGCGAGACTCCATCTCCAAAACAAAAAAGAGAGAGAGACAGAGAGAGAGAGCAGAATTTCCCTCCCAAAAGTTTCTGAGAGGCTGAGAGTGCCCTAATACTTAGAGGGCAGCAGCTGCGAGATCAAACGGGAGGAAGCTTATCAAGGTCAATGGCCAATCCTAGAGTATGATTCTGAAAATGTTAAGGATGATGAATCAAGGCTGAGACTGTAACACAACTCTGGTTGTAGAGTAAGGGTACAATAAAAGAATGGGAGAAGGGAAGTGGTCCTGTCAGCACGAAAACTCTCAAACCCAGAAGACAGAGACAACGCGAATCAAGAAGCACCCTGATACATTTAAAGAGTCTTAAAGAAGGAAAACAGGGGCTCAGCAAGATTGAGTCTATTCTCTGGGCCACAGACTTGGAGAGGGAATCCTGAACTCCAGATTTCAATCCGATGGGCACAAAAAGTAGAGAAGGAAAATAGAACACACAAAATAGCCCTGCTCAAAGGCTGAGCTGTCTTGAATAAAGGAGTTCTATGAACCGACAGAGAATGTTCATTCCACATCCTGAGAAGGTGGTTTTCTACCTGGGCAGTGCACAAGCTGAGGGGCAAGCCCCAGAATTGAGGAGACCTGGGGGAAGGGGTGGAAGCCACTCTCTGCTATCCACTCTTTCTTCACAAGGCCTCCGATTCCCTGCAAGGTAAATTAGGACCAAAGCCCCAAGTTTTGGAGTCTGGGGGAGGGTTTGAGTCCAGTGCACCTCTATCTTCACTCCACCTCAGAAAATTCCTGAATCTGAGGAGGAAATGTCAGTGTGCACCCGAAGAAAATGGAAACATGAGGAGGGCCATTTCATCATTTATTCTAGGGAGGAAATGAAGGTAAATTTATATCTCAGCGAGCCCCCAGTATCTCTCCCTGCCCCACCCCCATGGAGGGAGGGTGGTGTCTGGCACTGAGGAAGAGGCTCCTCAGGATTGGGAGGCAACATGGGGAAAATGAGGAACAAGAAATGGGTACCAGGGTTTCCAGAATGTGGCTGGAAGAGGTTAGGGACTAGGTTCAGTCTCTGGAAATTTTCGACGTACGTGTGGGGGGTGGGGAAACGTCTGGAGAGGTCGGGGTGGGGGAGAGTAATTCTGAAACTGCATACTGGGGGCTGGGGAGGTGGCGGATCAGCACCTCTCAGTCCTGGATCACAGGGCAATTAAAGCAGGACGGGAAAGGAGGACCCCCCACCCTTTATCCTACTGGGACTCAGGGCCCTAACCCACGACAACTCAGATGCTACTGGGACATGTCTGCACCCCCAATATATTAGGGCTTAAGACAAGTAAAACGCCTGGGGAATGGGGGACACGGACGGAGTCGCTGTTGTTCCTTCCCCTTTGGCCCCCTCCTCACCGGAGCCCCAGTTGCACAGAATGACCTGGAACCGAGGCTTGCACCCCCAAAACATAGGGGTGTGAGTCAAAGTGAATGGTAAGAGGGACGACCCACAGCGCCTGTCCGCAAGAAGTTGCAACCCAGAGACCCCGCACCAAGCAGAAGGAAGAGCGACAGCGCTTGAAGCTTGCACCCTGATATTTGCGGGGGTCCGGGAAGAGGGGAGCGGGGCCGGAGCCCATATCGCGGCACGTACCACGCAGAGACACATGGAGGCGAATCTGTTCCGAGCCGACATGGAGAAGGGGAGGGGGACTGAGGGAAGGGGGTGGGTGGAATATCAAGGGTCCCGGGGTTGGGGGAGGGGGAGGGGCAGAGGGGCGGGGGCTGCGGCGGCCGCGGCGACAGGAGGCTGCGGCCGGAGGGGGGGGAACGGCGCCTGCGCAGTAAGGGAGAGCGTCACGTTGGGAGAGAGAGGGGTGAGGGGAGACCCTCTTAGCCACCAACTCCCCTGGTTCATGCTGTTTCTCTGTGGACTTCACTTTCCACTGTACTTCTATTCTGACCCCTCTACAAATAGAGACAGACTTAAATTTGCCAGTTTATCTCTCTAGTTCTCGGGGACTCCTTATTCCATCCCATCTAATGCCCCAACCCCAACATCGCGAGACCCCTAACCATTCCGAAACCTCACTGGACATCTCGTCATTACTGGACTCCCAGAGTCCAGGGAAGCAAACAGCACTTCTCTCACAAGAACCCCCAAGGGATCTACACTGCTTCTCCCACCAAACCCCCCAATCTCCTCAGATTCCAAGGCATCTCCTATTTTAACCAGCATAGTTCTCCCCTGCAGTCCAGCCCCACCTGATAGGCAGCCCATGATTCTTCAAAAGTTTAAAGAACCACAGATCCTTGTTGTGCCCCCAAATTAGTATATGCTAAATCATCCCTTTCCATATCACATCTATCCCCCAATCCACTAACAGGTACCTTGCAGTTAGTGCAAATATTACTCTTGCTCTAATATAAATATCCAAATAACAAGTCCTCCAATTTGTTTGGGATCCCCTGTCCAAACCCCCGAATCTAGTAAGATTCTCATGACTTCCTCATGTGCCAGTCTCCAATTCCACACCAGAACCCAATTTCAGGAAATATTTAATCTACTTTAAAGCAGACCCTCCAAATTCAATTGCAATCTCGTCATTTTTTTCCAAAACCCTTATAAAAAGAAATTTAGGCGGGAGGATCGCTGGAGGCCAGGCGCTCAACACCACCTTGGGCAACACAGTGAGATCCCACCTCTTTAAAAAAAAAAAAAAAATTGGCCCGGCGCAGTGGCTCATCCCTGCAATCCCAGCACTTTGGGAGGCCAAGGCAGGTGGATCACGAAGTCAGGAGTTCAAGACCAGCCTGGCCAAGATGGTGAAACCCCATCTCTACTAAAACTACAAAAATTAGCCGGGCGCAGTGGCAGGTGCACATAATCCCAGTTACTCGGCAGGCTGAGGCAGGAGAATCGCTTGAACCTGGGCAGCAGAGATTGCAGTGAGCCGAGATCGCGCCACTGCACTCTAGCCTGGGCGACAGAGTGAGACTCGGTCTCAAAAATTAATTAATTAATTAATTAAAAGTATTTTCCTTTTCCTTTTCTTTTTTTTTTTTTCTTTTTGTCTTTCTTTCTTTTCTTGAGACAGATTCTTGCTCTGTCGCTCAGCCTGGAGTGCAATGGTGTGATCTCGGCTTACAGCAACATCTGGCTCCCGGGTTCGAGTGATTCTACTACCTCAACCTCCGGGGTAGCTGGGATTACAGGCGCCCGCCACCACACCCAGCTAATTTTTTGTATTTTTAGTAGAGACGGGGTTTCGCCATGTTGGCCAGGCTGGTTTCGAACTCCTGACCTCACATGATCCGCCCGCCTCGGGCTCCCAAAATGCTGGTGTGAGCCACCGCACCCGGCCTCTCCTCTCCTTTTCTTTAACCCTGAGGTTCATAGATTACACCCTTTTCTGGCTACCCAGAACATCTCCACGATTCTGAATTCCAACTTTGTCGGTAGATTGCTCCCAAATATATCTTCTCCACACTCAGGCCTCAAAAAATACACACCAAAGATATGGCCGGCAATTTGCAATTACCCACAAGTCGTCCAGAACACTCCCAACCTCCTCCTTCAGTTCTCTTCAGAGATTTCCATTTTCTCCCAAACAACTTAACCTGAAAGCCTCTCTTCCAATTGAACGCCCGGTTCTCCCATTGAAGGCCCACCTTTCCAGCTCTTAAAACCCAGTGAGGGGTCTCCTCAAATCGGCTGACTTCTATAAAATGCTCACACATGGTAGAAATGACGACTTCCCTAGAATCTCACCCAAGCGAGACTGACCCCGTTGATCGGCATCTGTTACATGCACCCCCAAGATGACCCCCAATGTCCTAGTTTCATATCTGGTAGGAAGGCTTGGATCACCAGAGGATCCAAGGAGTCAGTGCAGAAGGGGCTGGACTCAAAATTCCTTATAGAATAGAAAACTTACAGGCCCTGCTTATCCACCAGTGGGCGCTATGGCCCATAAAGACCCTTCCCCATCCCCCATTTCCCTTTTCCCTCCATTTTCCGTTTCTCTGTTGCCTGGCAACGCAGCAATCAAGGACTTTGCTGTCGCCTAGCAACCGTCTCCTGGGAACACAGAGCTGAGGTAGGAGGGGTGCTCTGATGAAATCTGAACAGACCTCCATCTTAGGAAAATTGAGACGTCAGACTTCCCAACCCCCGGATTCTCCTTTCCAAAGACCCCCGCGCCCTGAAGTTACTTGGACAATAGCTCCTTAAACCCTGTCTCCTTTACGCACGGGGGGCCACGCCACGCCCATCCCGGGTCAGCCCCGCCCTCATTTCGGTCAGGTAACCCAGCCCCAAGGTTCCTCCTCTTTCCGAGGGTTACTGCCTCCCTCGACAGGAGTAAGCCAGACTCCGCCCACCTGCCCGGGAGGCCACGCCTCCGTCCACTTCCCGCCCATTCGGTCCCCCTGCCTCGCCCACACTGTCCCTCCGCCACGCCCCTGCCGGCCAATGAATGAGGCCGTCGGCCACACTGCCCCGCCCCCGGCATCTCGGCTTTGCCCAATAAGGACCACCCGGAGGGTTTAACCGCTTCGTTCCTGGGGCTCTGGCAAATAGCCTCAGTCTTTCCCCCACTGTATCCCCACCCCCACTTGTTCTGCTCCGCCCTCCGCCACCCTCGCCCGGCCCTCCAGCCCGCCACGCAGCTTCAGTCGTCGCCGGTTACCATGGCAACGGCGGCAGCAGCGCGGGGAAAGGGGGAGGGACGGGGGCGGAGTGGGAGAAAGAGATGCTCAGAGACGAGAGATGCTGGCAGAGATAAAGGCACCAAGAAAGGCAAAGTGATCGCTGTAGAGTGGAGTTTGCATACAACACAGGGCCTAGCACGTAGTAGGCTTTCAATAAATGTTCCTTAAATTACTGCGGCAGGAGTCTAAATATAGGCAATGAAAGATGGAAGACTCAGGCAGAGCTGGGGAGCTCAACGACCGCAAAGCCTGAGCACTCCCTACCCCATCCAGCATTTGGGGAAGCAGGAGCCATGTGCCCCCTGCAGGCTCCTCTTGGGCTATCCTCCGCTAGCTGCCCTGGATAGAGATGAACCACAACTCCCAACATCGCCATGGGCAGCAACCCTCTAACATTGAGGGATCTTGTGCCTCGGGGCCTTATGGGAGTTGGAGTCCCCATCATCCCGAGGCTGACAAGTTTTCCAGCCAACGAATGTGGCAAGCCTGGGTCTCCACGCCTCTGTAAACCCCAAATGCATGATCTGCTCTGTAAGCCTCCTTCCTTCAGGGATGCTCAACCCTGGGCTCCATGGAAGAAGTAGGAGTCTGGAGTGGGTAAGGAATAAGGCCACCCACCCACCCAGAATAGCTGCCAGTGCAGGCAAGCCCCTCACCCTCGCTCCCATTTGTGTGTTCACGTGTTGGAAGCAGAGCCCACACATTCCAGCGGGCTTTCTATTTACACCTGGATACAGGGGACCACAGCCACGGAGCCTAAGGCCAAGTGGCAGGCCTAAGGGCAGGAGACAGCAGGAACAGAGGAAACCAGGCCAGAGAAACTGAGGCATAAAAATCCACCGAAACTACAGGGATGTGAGGAAGAGGCAGCCTGGGAAAAAGCCCGAAGCCCACAGAATGAGGGACAAGCAAGTCGCCCTGGTGGAGAGAGTGTGGGGGCTCCAAATCTAAAGGTCCTCAGCCCCCAATCTCTTCCAACCATCCTCACACGTGCACAATGCATGTGTACACACATGTGTGAGTTTGTGGCAGGGAACATGTGTGTCCTCAGCTCCCTCCCATGAAAAGCTGCAGTTCCCACTAAATATAACCCCCTCCCCAGCCTGTGACTCACCCGGACCCCGCCTCCCCCGGCCCCCACTTCCTGTCCCACCCCCCAGCCCCCAGCTGCCTGCCACCCGCCCAAGCCTCCCTCCACACACCAGGCATCCAGCTCTCCAGTCCCAGAGTCTCCAAGCAGAGCCTAGGTATCCGCATCCCACCAGGAGCTCGCCTGTGCTCCATCCAGGATCTCCTGCCTTTGCCAAGCTCCAACCAGAGGGACACTCTTGCACAGATCCTCACCGCTGCCAGCCCTGCCCTCCTCCTACACCTTTTCACCCCGGTAACCTCAGTACCCTCGGTCATAAGTCCTCAGGGACCCTTAAATCCTGGTGTCCTCCCCCACCTTGATCCCAAGTGTCAGGGGTATCTGGAACAGTCCCCCCATCTGCTCTTCTCCCTCTTTCTTGACCAGGGCTAGATACAGTGTGGGAGGAGATGGGGACATTGGGCCCCTGCCTTTGGGCCACCCCCAAATTGTGCACCACCCACCCGGTCCCCCTCCTCAAATCCCCTCTCTCCCTAAGCCTCTCATCCTCCTCCTCAGAGGCTGGCAAGCTCGGCTGCTGCAATCTTCTGCCTCCTATGGGAATACCCCCACATCCTTGCCTCACCTGGTCCATTCCCTCAGGTAATCCCATGCCAGGGCCCCAGCCCTCTGACAACTTCTAACTACCTCCATTCTATATGACTGAACCCTAAATTAACAGTTCCCTCAAATTGAGAGTGCATCCCTAAATGCAGCCACGAGATGCTTGTTCCAGAGTCTGAAGGCCCACCCCTTCCCTGCCAGCTAACACCCCAGACCAGTCAGGCACTCACAACCAATAACCTTTACCCCATGCCAGGAGCCCCCCAAAACTGGACAAGGCCCTTGGAAGCCAGCTTTTCCCTGGGGAGGAAAGAGGAACCCCCCAGCATAGCCCACCTTCCCACATACACCAGCAGGACTTCCTTGTGAGCCAGGCTTCTCCCTAAATAAGTCTCCCTCAAACAGCGCTGGTGAACCCCGAAACCCGCCAGGCCCCCCAAACCATGGAATATCCTAAATTTTCCATTTCCCTACAGGTACAAAGGGATCACTCCAGGGGGCACCTGTGGCCAAATCCAGCATTTTCTCAGATGTGAACCCCAAAACTAAATTAAGACCCCCAAATACATCTTACTTCTGATGCTGCCACTCCAGGGACGCCAGTCCCAGATAAGGCCTACTAACCCCTCCCCACAAACTCATGCCCTCCCCCCAGTTTATAGCCCCCCCATCATGCTTACCTTGGTTGTCACTATACAGAGACAGTCCATGTTGGGGGGCCTGGCCGCGGCGGCGGGTAAGGGGCTCTGACTTCATCGGAGTTTCGTTCCTCCCCTCCGTGGGTTCTCACCCCTCCCCCCTCCGCACCCCACTTTTGCAGGGGGGGCCAGGATGGGGGGAGGGGTGAGAGGGGAAGGAGGGGGTTGGAGAAGGGAAGGGGGGGGAGCGTGGGAGGGGAGGGAAGGGGGCCCTAAAAGGGGCTCCCCAATGGAGGGGAGGGGGCTTGGGGAGCACACCCCGATTCTCAGGAGGGGCGGGGGCACCGGGGGCTGGCAGCCCCGGAGTTCGGGGGCTGGGGCATGAGCTGGGGTGGGGGAGGGGAACTGGATTTCGGGGAGCCCCGGGGTAGGGGGGGGTCTTGCCAAACGGCCAGGGGCTAGGGGCCGTGGCGGGGGAGTGGGGTGGGGGGGTTGGAAACGGCAGCGGCCGAGGGAGCCGTGGAGCCGAAGAGGGAAGGGGAGAGAGGAGGAGAGAGGAAGCAGGGGGAGGGAGGGAGGGAGCTAGGAGCCAGAATGGGGGGGTGCCTTGGCAGAGTTAACTCCTTCCGTGCTGGCAGGAACCCGGATAATGGAAAAGGAGATAGAAGCAGAAGCACAGAGGCCCTGAGGCAAACATGGAGACCTGGCCAGCCACCAGCGATGACAGCAAAGACGATGAGGCTGGATTTCATTTCTTAGAGAAGGAAGCACCTATAGTTGGGCTGGGAGCACCCATGGTTATTTGAATACGGGAGGGAGGCCACGACAGGCGGTAGGGGGTCGGGTATGAGGGAGGGGCTGCAGGAGGCAATCCCTGGGGGCCTAGTTCTGCCTCATGTTTCTCAGGGGGAAACCTAAAAAGCCTTAGACTCTTTAGTGCCTGAAATTGAGGCAGCCAAAGAAAAGGAGGAAGAAAGGGAGAGGGGGTACAGGACCACAGAGAGTGCATTCTCGATGCCCCAAGTCCCTGGGCCACCGACTCAGTCTTTCGTCAGCAGGGCCCCCAAGTTTCCATGTAATATTAGCAATATTTGCCTCACCCCTCCAGCTCTGCCTGCCCCTCAGGAAGTAAGGCGCTCGCCCCCACCTCCTTACCTGACTCTCTGAGAGGGAAGCCTCATAATAGTCCAGGATGTCTGCCACAGAACAGAACTGAGTTACCTCCCCATCCCAGGCCTCTCCAGACACATCACCCCTGTCATCACCGCTGCTGTCCGGCTGGCAAGGGAGGAGCCCTTTCAGCCAAGGCTGGTCCACACTCATGGAGGACACCATAGGCATGACCCTGCATGGGGCTCCAGCTTGGACCAAATGATTTCCAGGCTCCCAAACAGCCCCCGAAGTTCAGTAACGGACGGCCCTTGGAGGCCCAGGTCCCTCAGAAAACGGGCTACTCACCCAGCAAGGCCTGGAAGAGGTCGCTATGCAGCACTGTGAGGAGGGGGGGTGCCCACCGCAGCAGCGGGGGTGCTAGGAGCCAGAGGGCTGACCTGGGAGCTAGTGCGATGCAAGGAGAATTGGGACAGGGAAGAGGCCAACACAGGAAGACGAACACACTGTCACTTCATCTCCCCAGCCTGTGCCCTTCACCCCAAGCCCTATGGAAAGATTCAGGGAGAAGGATCCCTGAGCCCCAGCCCCCCACTTCAATCCCAGACCTCCCCTCCACAAGGACCCCTGTTTTTCACCTCTTGGTCTCTGGGACATCTCTCTCTTCTCTCACTTTAATCTCCCTAATCCTCCAGGATTGGAGTTGAGCTGCTTCTCCCCACTAAATTCCAGCTGTGAGTAAAGTAGGCCATCTCTGAACCGACCAGCTGTCCCATTCCCCCAGGTCCCAAGGCACCAGCACCGCCACCATCTTGCTGCACACACCCTGGCCCGTCTCCCCATAGGCAGGCAGAACCTAGCCACACTCTCCTGAGAAGCCAGCAAAGAGGGCCTCCTCACAGAGGGCTCCAGCAGCTCAAAAAGAAGCTGACCCCAGCTCTCGCTCTTCCAGGGCCTCCTCTCACCCCAATGAGAATTGCAGAAAGAGGGGTAGAAATTGTTTGGAACTTCCTGACCTAGGGCTAGAGAAGTTGGGGTTTCACAGGTAAGAGGCAGGAGAATTCCTGCAGTTCCTCTCAGGCCCGGGAGGATTCCATCTGCCTGGGCACATGGTCTCTGGAAGTAACAGAGGGCAGAGACAGAAGGGAATGTTCAGGAAGATCTCAGAGGCTTTATTAAGGGAAGCGCAATGAACCTGGCGGGGCCTTCCCACTGGGAAACTGTAGCTGCTTCAAGAGTTAGTGAAATGGTTTAGGTCTCAGAAGAATACACTTAGGGCACTCACACCCTAGCTTGGGTGCCCCCCACCACCACCGTGCCCTCCCTTTTGTGTTGGCCGAGACAGATTTCATCAGGAACCTTAGAGTCTGTCTTTCGGTGCCTCTACCTCTGCCATCTACCTTACACTTCTCTTTCCCTACTTCTCTCTTCTAACCCCACCAGAGAAGCCCTCCCTTCAGTCCACCTCCATCCCTCTGGCTGCAGTGACTTAAGCCCCTTTCTCTTCTGTCTCATCCTATCCCATCACCCCGTCGGAGGACTAGACTCTAGTTCAGACGGGCGGGATTAAGGAGTTTGGGGGAGACGAGAGACGCTTGGAGATCCCCCTAGGTCAGCGGAACGCAGGGCCGGGCTCCAGGGAACTACAGCTCCCAGCATGCCCCGGGGCCCGCAACCGCCGCCGCCCGGTGCACTCTGGACGATGAGTCAGGGCTAGGAGGTCCAGGACTTGGGCGTACAGGACGCCAGAGCTGGGTCAGCGCTCCGTCCAGCGACGCCCGGAGAGACTCGGAGATGCAGGCGGCTCGGATAGCCCCGAGCTTGGGGCGGCAGCTGCTGAGGCTCGGGGGCGGAAGGTCTGTGTATGGACAAGAGGAACGGGGGGCAGCGGCCCTGGGCACCGGGCCAGGACTGAACCCCCACTTCCCACAGCTCGCGACCCACGGCGCTCCTGGGGCAGCCCCGGCCCGGCCCTGCCCGGCGGCCCTATGCGGGAGGTGCCGCTCAGGTAAGTCGCGGCAGCCTTGGCAAGGGGGTGTGGGAGCAGCGGTCCGCTTAGGCGCCCGCCTCCCGCCGTCGGCAGGGGTCTCCCTCTTGGTGCCAGGCACCTGCCCACAGCTCTGTCGCCGAAAGTAGGGGAAAGGGCAATCCAGGGTGCCCTAGGGCGAAACTAGGGGAAAGGTCACCGCTTCGCGCCGCCTCCCAGCGTGGTCTCGCCTGTGCTCCCCTTGGCACAGCGGAAGTCCCTTCCCTGGACTTGCTAACCATCTCTTTTCCCAGCTGGCTCTGGACAAGTCAGATTCCCACCTCTCTGACGCTCTGAACAAGGAAAAACCGGCCAAAGCGGTAGGTACCCTCAAGGCCAGGTAGGCCTTAGCCAGAGACACTCACCCCAACCAGAGTCCTGAAACTCGCCTCTCTCTGCCCAGGAATCTAAGTCCTTTGCTGTGGCGATGTTCAAAGGCCAGCTCACCACAGATCAGGTGTTCCCATACCCGTCCGGTAAGGGAAGGGGTAATCAGAGCTGGGTGGGGCCAGGGTGGTTTCCCCTGCCAGCCTGGCTTGACCAGCCTGTCCCCCACCCCAGTGCTCAACCAAGAACAGACAGAGTTTCTTAAAGAGCTGGTGGAGCCCGTGTCCCGTTTCTTCGAGGTAAGGAATGACTCGGGGCTTGGTCCCTGGTGGGGTGGATGGCGATGTTAAGCTCAAAAGGAGCCTGGATGTGGGATCCTGTGCCTTCCCCAGGAAGTGAACGATCCTGCCAAGAATGACACTCTGGAGATGGTGGAGGAGACCACTTTGCAGGGCCTCAAGGAGCTGGGGGCCTTCGGTCTGCAAGTGCCCAGTGAGCTGGGTGGTGTGGGCCTTTGCAACACCCAGGTGAGGGCACCCCATCGCCACATCCCAGTATCTCATACTCCAGCTTGGCAGACTCAGCTCCTTTACCATCTCTAGGGTCAAGGTCTCTTCTAAGCATCTGCCCTGGGTGCCTGTGGGATGGATGTTAACTCTCCAAACATAATGCAATTTACATGCAGTCCCCTAGGGCTGAACCATGGGCCTCCCCCTGGTTCCCAAGTCCTTACAAATCTCTAAGTTGGGGATTGCCTAACAATAGACTAGTAGCAAGTCGTCCTCCTACCTAGACCTAAGACAGACCAACATTCTCTTCTGTGCCCTTTGCAGACCCCACTTCCTTTCCACACACTGGGGATGGCCCAGGTCAGGCACTGCCCTAGGTCAGGAACTGCCCTGTTGCCCACACTCTCCTGTTAAAGTCAGGTCCCTCTGCAGCCAGTGACAGCCCCAGATCCCTGCTTCCCCTCTAGTACGCCCGTTTGGTGGAGATCGTGGGCATGCATGACCTTGCCGTGGGCATTACCCTGGGGGCCCATCAGAGCATCGGTTTCAAAGGCATCCTCCTCTTTGGAACGAAGGCCCAGAAAGAAAAATACCTCCCCAAACTGGCATCTGGTGAGGCAACCCTAGGAGACCCAAGGATTGGGGGGGTATACTGAGCCTGGCACAGATTAGGCCAGTTGGCACTCAGATTACCAGATGGCTGGGCATTTCAGTCGGGCGAAGATTCTGGGGAGGCATCACAGTGTGCTGGTTGGGACATGCAAAAGAAAACTGGATACTCCCAGGTGTTAAAGGGGAACTGCCTGCTGGAGGGATGGGGAAGTGGGCCGAGTGGACTTTGAAGCTCGTCAGAACTTGGGGTAAAGGAACTCTCTCCCCAACAGGGGAGACTTTGGCCGCTTTCTGTCTAACCGAGCCCTCAAGCGGGTCAGATGCAGCCTCCATCCGAACCTCTGCTGTGCCCAGCCCCTGTGGAAAATACTATACCCTCAATGGAAGCAAGCTTTGGATCAGGCAATCTGCCTCCCATTTCTCCCCTTATCCTCCGCCCAATTCCAGGCCCCGCTGCTCCCCGTCTTCCATGCCCTGAATGTCCCTCATTCTTCCACAGTAATGGGGGCCTGGCAGACATCTTCACAGTCTTTGCCAAGACACCAGTTACAGATCCAGCCACGGGGGCCGTGAAGGAGAAGATCACAGCTTTTGTGGTGGAGAGGGGCTTCGGGGGTGTCACCCAGTGAGTGAATTTGGGTTGGGAGAGCTTAGGACTGAGGGGCAGGACTGGGTTCCTGGGCAGATGGCTGTTGCAAGTCACCCGGGGATGTGTGCAAAAGCCAAAGCAGGTGGACTGAATGTGGCCTTTGGGACTAATATGTATGCAACTGAGCTAAAGTTTTGGCTCCAGCAACCAAGTCCAACACAAAATAAGACATAGCCAGGCCTCCTTAGCCTTCAGGGCCGGGGGTAAGTGTTGGCTGTAGCCTCTAATAGTCTAGGAGTTGTAATTCCTCCCTAGTGCATAAAGAGCGAAGAAGCAGTTTTTCCCCACTGACAACCTGTTGAACACACCTCTGCTTTCCCACACTGCCCTGACACAGTGGGCCCCCTGAGAAGAAGATGGGCATCAAGGCTTCAAACACAGCAGAGGTGTTTTTTGATGGAGTACGGGTGCCATCGGAGAATGTGCTGGGTGAGGTTGGGAGTGGCTTCAAGGTCGCCATGCACATCCTCAACAATGGAAGGTTTGGCATGGCTGCGGCCCTGGCAGGTACCATGAGAGGCATCATTACTAAGGCGGTGAGTAGCCTGCCCAAGTCCCCAGGTAACCCGAACAGTAGTCTCACTGTCCCCCTTGCCATGTGTCCCTAATCACTTGCAGGCACTCCCTACACCAGAAACTCCTCCCCTACCAGCAGCCCCAGACTTGTTAGCTTAGGTCTCCATCCAGCGTAGACTGAACTCTGGTTGTATGCAAAGCCCATCCCTGTGGCGCAAGCCCAGCCCCCGTCTAGGGAGACTGCAGAACCACACTGAACCAAAGTGGAATACATGGACCCTCTTCCAGGTAGATTATGCCACTAATCGTATCCAGTTTGGGGAGAAAATTCACAACTTTGGGCTGATCCAGGAGAAGCTGGCCCGGATGGTTATGCTGCAGTATGTAACTGAGGTGAGGGCCTCCCAAGCCCCTCTCCCTGGAGCCCTGGGGCTTTCTTCCCAGTTGGGTCAGACTACAACCCCCAGCAGCACCTGGGGCAGTGGGTCTCCAGCTTTACACCAATGCCCTAGGGGATGCGGGGAGGCATAGTCAGCTCAGCTTCTGCCGAAGGAAGAGAGCAATGATGTTCTGCTCAGGTGCCTGCCAGCAGTACCAGAAGTTAATTCTACCCCATCCCCTACCCCTTTTAAGAAAACAAATACTGGCCGGGCGCGATGGCTCACGCCTGTAATCCCAGCACTGTGGGAGGCTGAGGCAGGCGGATCACGAGGTCAGGAGATTGAGACCATCCTGGCTAACACGGTGAAACTCCGTCTCTACTAAAAATACAAAAAATTAGCCGGGCGTAGTGGCAGGCGCCTGTAGTCCCAGCTACTCGGGAGGCTGAGGCAGGAGAATGGCGCGAACCCGAGAGGTGGAGCTTGCAGAGCTGAGATTGTGCCACTGCACTCCAGCCTGGGCGACAGAGCGAGACTCCGGGAAAAAAAAAAAACAAAACAAATACCTGGAAGCGCCTGATGAACTGACCCAGAACAACTATTTGCCTGACCTAACAAGCTAGGTCATCCCTAATCTTGGAGATCTGGGTGATGAAGCCAAGTCTGACAAAGCCCTTTGCAATTTTCCTTCCCATGTCCCAACCATGCAACCTCAGTCCATGGCTTACATGGTGAGTGCTAACATGGACCAGGGATCAACGGACTTCCAGATAGAGGCCGCCATCAGCAAAATCTTTGGCTCGGTGAGGTCCCAGGCATGCTGGGAGGGAGTCCAGTTTGGGAGCTCAGCTCCCACAACCAGTCTCATCTGTTCTTTGTCCCTAGGAGGCAGCCTGGAAGGTGACAGATGAATGCATCCAAATCATGGGGGGTATGGGCTTCATGAAGGTACAGGACAGTCTTCTGAGCCTCGGTTGGGCCAGGGGTGGGTAGGCACATCTCAGCAGGGGCATATAATTTGTGTGGCCCTGTGCTAGGAACCTGGAGTAGAGCGTGTGCTCCGAGATCTTCGCGTCTTCCGGATCTTTGAGGGGACAAATGACATCCTTCGGCTGTTTGTGGCTCTGCAGGGCTGTATGGTAAGAGGGAGAATTGGGTGGGGGTAGAGGTGGGGAGGACAGTGAGTCCTGACTACTGGACCCTCTTCCCCACAGGACAAAGGAAAGGAGCTCTCTGGGCTTGGCAGTGCGCTAAAGAATCCCTTTGGGAATGCTGGCCTCCTGCTGGGAGAGGCGGGCAAACTGCTAAGGCGGTAGGCTTAGGGTCAGGGCCAGGGGAGGGCAGGGCAGTGTATGACAACTAACCAGTCATTCTCCCTCTTCCTCTCAGGCGGGCAGGGCTGGGCAGCGGCCTGAGTCTCAGTGGAATTGTCCACCCGGAGTTGAGTCGGAGTGGTGAGCTGGTAAGTGGCCAGGGGTCCAGGAGAGCCTGCGTCAGGGACTGTAGCCGACGGCCCCTCTGAGCCCTGCACTGTCCCCATCTCTTCAGGCAGTACAGGCTCTGGAGCAGTTTGCCACTGTGGTGGAGGCCAAGTTGATAAAACACAAGAAGGGGATTGTCAGTGAGTGAGCTCTACACCCTTCCGCCCCTCCCTTTCCTCTCCTTGAGACTAATGCCCCCACCCCCACCCCACCTACCCGGCAGATGAGCAGTTTCTGCTGCAGCGGCTGGCAGACGGGGCCATCGACCTCTATGCCATGGTGGTGGTTCTCTCGAGGTGAGGAGGCAGGCGGGGAATGCCTGAGCCGCAGGGGGCCTGGGCCTGGATCCCAGCCGGCCCAGATTTATTTTCATCTCCTGCTTCCTGCCAGGGCTTCAAGATCCCTGAGTGAGGGCCACCACACGGCCCAGCATGAGAAAATGCTCTGTGACACCTGGTGTATCGAGGTGAGACTCGGGGCTGCCAAGCTCAGGTGAGGGCTAGAGGTGCAGGCCCAACCCTCCTTCCCTCTCCCCAGGCTGCAGCCCGGATCCGAGAGGGCATGGCCGCCCTGCAGTCTGACCCCCGGCAGCATGAGCTCTACCGCAACTTCAAAAGCATCTCCAAGGCCTTGGTGGAGCGGGGTGGTGTGGTCACCAGCAACCCACTTGGCTTCTGAATACTCCTGGCCAGGGCCTGGCCCGGTTATGTGCCTTCCCTCAAGCCAAAGCCCCTCTCCTTAGGGCCCTGGTTTGTCCCGGAGGGGGCCTAGTATTCCCAGGACTGTGCCTGCTCTCAAGAGCACTTACTGCCTCGCAAATAATAAAAATTTCTAACCAGTCATGCTTTGCTCCTGTGTGTCCGTTCTTTCCCTCTGCTGCCTGCCTCCCTCCCAAAGAAAGGAGCCAGAGGCGTGGGGAGTTTGCCTCTATTGCTTTATTTGGTGTTTTATACAAGTGACTAAAATAAATAGAGTAACAAAGGCAGCTACATGGCCCAAATCTCCCAGCTTCCTCAGGCTGCTGTCTAGGGTGCCTAACCCCAGGGTACCACTGACCACCCCCAAACCTGCACAGGGCAAGGCTATGGGTAACTGGAGGAGGAGGTCACATTCTGGGGTTAGAAGGGGCCCAACGGACGGGATTTTTCATATAAAAGAGAAAATGCCTATTTAAAAACTCCCAAAAATGTAAGAAACTCTATTTTAACCCCCAAAAAGACTTATAAAAAAAACAAAGCTAAAAATAATCAAAGGTCCCTTGTCTACCCGAGGGAAGGGGGAGGAACCAGGCACTGCTGGTGAGAGTCACAGTGGCCACAATCTCCTGTATGGCAGCAGCTGCTAGGCTGAGCCCAGGCACTGTAAGAGCAAGCACATGATGGCCAGGACAGCCAGTCACACCAGGAGCGCCAGGCCAAGCCTGGCCCCACAGTGGGCTACATAACATCCACAAAGAACTCGCTGGGATTGCCCATGGCCATGTGGAAGCTTTGGCGGCTGGCTGTCAGTTCTGGCGGCACAGAGCCCAGGTCTCTGACTGGAGGGGCCCCCGGAGGCTGCACTGCTGGAGGGACTGGAGGTGGGGGTGGGGGCATCATGACCACCATCATGGGGTTGTAGGGGAGGGCCATGCCAGGGGGTGGTCCATAGGGATGGAGCCCCGAGTGGGCTCGGAGATTAGGGGCACCCCCAGCTGAGCCTCTGGATGGAGGAGGGCCCCCATCGCCAGTCCCACTTGGTTCCCCACCCCGCCGAAGGCTGCCCCCTCGGCTGGAGGGCTCGGACTCACTGCCACTGCCGGACTTGGACTCGGGGGCCCGCTCCTCAGGCCTCCCTGTGCGCCCTGCCCCCCCATCACTCCGGGTCGACCCACTGCTCCGGCTGCCTGTGGACGGACAGGAGGGGCAACTGAGTCCTCACCCAGGCTCCTCCCTGGCTCCCCTCTGATCCACCCTCAGACCCTGGCCGTACAGGTATGTGGGGATGACTTACCCTCACTGTGCTGGCTGCTGGCACTGCCCCCACCAAAGGTATAAGATGAAAGTTCATGGTACGGTGGGGGCTGCGGGCTGTAGGGGTGTGGGGCCGGGTATTGGTAGGAGAAAGTGGGCAGCAAGGGCCAGGGGGTGGCCCCAGGCAGAGGAGCCAGAGTATCCTGGTCCGAAGCCCCACTGGAGCCATCGTTGTCATTGAGAGACAGGTTGACTAGGTCTGGAAAACAAGGGAAGTGAGGAAGAAATCACTGCTTCAAGAGGCTAAGGCCCCAAGACACGGAATGGAGAGGAACTGGAAAGTTCTCCCAGACCCACCCACGATGGGGCTCAAAACAGGGGTTCACAGGGGTCTCTGACAGGAAACTCCCATCTACTTCTGCCATGAGGGCAGGGGCACAGCCAGGGTCACCACTAGCCCATGTCTTTGTGGGACTCAGGAGGATGTGCACCTTCCCCCGGTGGACACAGTCCTGCACCTGGCGCGTGGCTTGTCCAGCAGCGCATGGATGGATGCCAGCCACGATCCTCGGCCAATGCAGGACCTAGTGCGGGACACACGCTGCTCGACCATCCATCATGGCCCTGGCTGCGGTTTCTGGGCTAGGTCTAGGGTTGGAGAGGCAGAACAAGGCAGGCAAAGCCACACTCCCAGAGTTGGGGCAGAGGGACTCACAGCTCTCACAGCCACCACTGAGGTCTCCGAAGACGTAATAGCACTGCTCAGAGAAGGTGATCTTGTTGACGGTGTGTCGGATCAGGCCCGCTTTGAGCAGCCCGCTGGCATACTTGCGGGCCTCCCGCCGCTCAGGAAAGCCCTCCACGTGATGGTAGAGCCAGTCAACCACATCCGAGCCTGGGAGCATCCACAGTGCAAAAAGGCCTCAGGTTCTCCTTCCGACTCCTGCTCTCGCCTCTGCCTGTGCCACTCCCAGCTTTGGCTGCCTCCTCCTCCCTTTCTCCAGCCACCTGCCCAGGACCCAGCCGTACCCAGAAAGGCATTAGGGATGGTGATCTTGAGCCACATGCGGTCCCGGACTTCCAGTCCAGACTCTGGAGCTGCCATGGCCTTGGTCACCGATGCCATGTCCGTATGGATGGAGAGACCCCGGCCCTCACAGCCTGGCAGAGGAGACCACAGGGAATGAGAGTCAGGGATCACTCCCACAAAGGCAATGGGTCAGACCACTGCAGGACAGCCTTCTGCTGGGAGGGTGGGATGCGGTGGGCTGGTGGCTCACCATCAGGCAAAGAGGATCCAGATGTAATGGTGCTCATGGAGGAGGAGCCCGGATAGGCTGGGAAGGTGCCAGTCAGAGCCGCAGAGTGGGACACCCAGGCAGCAGGGTCAATTGGCTGGATGGGCTCATCTGGGACAAAGATGGCACCAAAATGACCCATTCTCAGTCCCCAAAAGCCAGCCCAGTCCCTCCCTGACTCAGCCTCCTGTTCCACCTCTGCCTGGACCCTCCTCCCACCCATTCCCCATGACCAGACGTCCAGCCCCAGCCTCCTGGCCAGCCCCCACCCCCAACTTCAGGCCCCCTCCCTGGGTGTCACTCACTTCGCGGGAGAGTGAAATAGGCCTGAGGAGAGGGATCCCAGCACTTGGCCACAGTCAGCACAATGGGGCTACGGGGAAGAGAAGTCCAGTCAAGGGCGCAGGGGAAAAGGAGGCCTCAGGAGAGTGGAGGCCTGAAGCAACGATGGATTAAGAGACACAAAGAGAGGGAGAAGCAAGCACATCGCGGCTGGGCTAGAGAAGGTGAGGGTGGAAGGCACCACAATGCGGATGACTCATCAACATGGAAAACTCTTAAAAACATACTGCCAAATGAGACAAGAGAGTACACGCTGTACAATTCCATTCACAGAAAGACCAAAAACAGGTAAAATGAAGTGCTGTTCAAGGATACATGCAAGAGTGGTAACTATCGAGTGAGGCAAAGCTCTCCTCTGTTATGGTGATAGCCAAAGAAGTCAGGAGAGTGACCACCCCTGGGGGAGGGACGCATTTGGGAGCAGGAAGGGACATCTGGGGAGGAAGTTCTAGAATATCAGCAATCTCCTATTTGATGGTCTAGGTGGCAGTGACATGGATATTCACTCTAGTATTATTTGATACGTCACACATTTGTTTCACGTACTTTGAACGTTATGTCTCAGCACTTTTTTTTTTTTTGAGACGGAGTCTCGCTCTGTCGCCCAGGTTGGAGTGCAGCGGCGTGATCTCGGTTCACTGCAACCTCCGCCCCCCGGGGTTCAAGTGATTCTCCTGTCTCAGCCTCCTCACTAGCTGGGACTACAGGCGTGCGCCACCACACTCACTTAATTTTTGTATTTTTAGTAGAGACAGGGTTTCACCATGTTGGTCAGGCTGGTCTCGAACTCCTGACCTCTGGTGATCCACGCATCTCGGACTCCCAAAGTGCTGGGATTACAGGCATGAGCCACCACGCCTTACTACTTATTAAAATTGCAAAACAAAACATAAAAGAGAAAAAAAAGAGAACTGAGGACCTGCAACCTGCTCGGCAACTTACCCAGGCTTGTGCACAATGTCCCTCAGCACCCGCACGGCGTCATCATTGCTCATGTTCTCAAAGTTCATGTCATTCACCTGGAAGCAGAGGAAGTGGGTCAGAGGCATGGTGGGAGAGGCTGAGGGCTCCCGTGCAGGGCAGCTCGGTGGCCGCACCCCAGCACACCTGCAAAAGCATGTCCCCTGGCTCAATGCGCCCGTCGGCCGCCACAGCCCCACCCTTCATGATGGAGCCAATGTAGATGCCTCCGTCTCCCCGCTCATTGCTTTGGCCCACAATGGAGATACCCAGGAAGTTGTACTTCTCTGTGGAGAGAGGCCATGTGAGGAGAGGAGGCCCCCGCGGCAGGACCCCCAGAACCCTAAAGAGAGAGGCCATGTGAGGAGAGGAGCCCCAGCCGCAGGACCCTTGGAACCCTAGAGACCAGGCCCTCCCCACGCCCTAGCCACAGGCTCTCCCCATACCCATGTTTAGCGTGACTGTGATGATATTGAGAGACATGGTGGAATCTGTGACGCTGCTGAAGGACGATGTCTGTGGTGGGAAAAGAAGGAGCTAGAGTGCCCTTCAATAACCCACGGTCAACCCTGGGGTGCTGCCAGTGTCCAGGCACCACCCAAACCAAAGCTTATGCCCCACCTTCTCCCAGCACCAGCCTTCCCGTGGGAACCCCTCACCCTCTCCAGGCGGGGTGGCCGCTGCTTCCTCCGCCGTCGGTGGCGCTTAAGGAGGCGGGAGGCACTGCTCTGCTCCGTGGAGCTGCTGAACCTGCCAGGAGGTTGGAAGCAGAGCAAACGTAGGCCAAAGTGGTCATGGGGCCAAGAGAAAGAACCAGAGGATTGACTGGAGGAGAAGAAAGGGGGCTGGGCATGCTGGAGAGAGCTGTATGGAGCCACACCTGCTCATGGTGTCCTCCTCGTCAGAGTCCCCCAGGCTGGTACTCTCCAGCTCACTGGTCATGAGGGTAGAGGAGCTCTCATATCCCGCCAGGTGACGCTCCAGCCTTGAGGGGCCACCAGTCCTGTGGCCCCCAGCTGCATATGGACAGGAAGCTCAGGAACCAAACTTCCCCCTGCTCACCCCACCAAGGCTGGGGTCTGGCCCAGCCCTTCCCGGCCCCCAGGCCTGCCCCTCACCGCCATGCTCACTGCTGTCTCTCCTGCGAGGCCGCTCCCGCCTCAGTGACACTACTGACTCGGTTTCTGTCTCAGGCTCCAGATTCTCATGGCTGCTGGACACATTAGGGCTGGACAGGCAGAGATGGTTTCCAATCCACATCAGGAGAACAGGGTTCCGGATCCCAGGCGTACCCTACCAAAAGGCCTGGGTTCCCTCCTCACCTCCCTCCCTCGAAGTCAAGAATCAGAAGGACTCACTGAAAGGATGGAGGCCTTGAGTCCCCAATGCCGCTGGTCCTCTCGGGTGGCAAAGGGGGTAAAGGTGGGGCTGGAGGCGCCAGTTCTGCCCGAGGCTCGTGGGCTGGAGGAGCCATCTCGGGTTGGGGACTATCTGAGGACACCAGCTAGAAGGGTGCAAACAATAAACAGTGGCTCACCTGGGAGTCGGGGTGTGACAGGTTGCAGTAAGTGAAAGAACGAGAAAGGGTCTCAGAGAGCTGGAGAAGAGCAAAATAACCTAGCAAGTATTAGAGACTCCAGAAGGAGAAGGCTGAGGGCCTCTCGCTGGCTCTCCAAACAGATAGGAGGTAAAGAGCCAGGGCTGCTCATACCTGGCCTGGAAGAGGGCTACAGAAACAGACTGAGGCCTGCAGAAGCTTGGCAATGCAGAGGGGACCCAGCCCTCAGCGTGTGCACCTCTTACCCAGGATACCACCCTTCCGTTGAAGCAGGGGAGGCGGGCGTTGTCATCTGAAATTTCTTCCTTCACCACTCTGCCAAGAGACAAGGTGGAGGTCAGTGAGCTGGACCAACCACCCCCACCCCCACCCCCATCAAAGTTCCTCCCAATCTTCACCTGGCTCCAGGATGCTGACTTTCTCCCGCCCTGTTCAGGTCTTCTCTTACATTGAAAGAACTCACTCTGACTCCTAAGAAATCTCCAAACTCAATCCCCTTTCCTTACTTCTCCTCTCTCTGACGCACCCTCAGGGGCGTAGTGCTGCTCCAAAGACTTGATTGAGTCTGATTCAAACCTCTCAGTACAATTTCAAAGGCAATCCCCTATGCTGATGCAGCTGCCTAAGATACCTATCTAATGAGACTGGCTGGTAGCCTCCTCTCAACCCCATCCCTGTTCCTTACAAACCTTCCAAAAAGGCCGGGCACGGTGGCTTATGCCTGTAATCCCAGCACTTTGGGAGGCTGAGGTGGGCGGATCACCTGAGGTCAGGAGTTCAAGACCAGCCTGGCCAACATGGTGAAACCTCGTCTCTACTAAAATACAAAAATTAGCCAGACATGATGGTGGGTGCCTATAATCCCAGCTACTCAGGAGACAGAGACGGGAGAGTCGCTTGAACCCAGGAGACAGTGGTTGCAGTGAACCAAGACTGTGCCACTGCACTCTAGCCTGGGCGGCTGAGCAAGAATCTGTCTCAAAAAAAAAAAAAAAAACCTTCCAAAAAAAGGCTTCGGTCCTCAACCAAGTCTCTACTTTTATACTTTCCTTTAGTTTTCACTAATTCATTTCCAGAAGACTGTCCTTTCTTGAGTAAAAACACCCATTAGAGGCCAGGCATAGTGGCTCACACCTGTAATCCCAGCACTTTGAGAGGCCAAAGTGGGTGGATTACCTGAGGCCAGGAGCTGGCCAACATGATGAAACCCTGTCTCTCCTAAAAATACAAAAATTAGCCGGGCACGGTGGTGCACACTATAATCCCAACTACTCCGGAAGCTGAAGTAGGAGAATCGCTTGAACCGAGGAGGCGGAGGTTGCAGTGAGCCGAGATTGCGCCACTGCACTCCAGCCTGGGCGACAGAGTGAGACTCCACCTCAAACAAACAAAAAACAACAAAAAACAAAACCACCCATTAGATCAAACAAACAATGGAAGCTCCTCATTAGACTGAAAGCTCCCAAGGAGAGAGCAAGCTGGCGCTCCCATTCCCCTGTGCCTCATCTGGCACAAAATTCAGCACGAAGCAATCTGCTCAGCCTGACAGATCCCAAAGCCCAGCCTTGGGGTCATCTCTCCAATGGGTTCCCTGTGGTGGACTGGACTTGCCCCTTCTTCTTGACCACGACATCAAACCATGAACACTTACTCTGATCAATACCATGTCCTGGCCACACACCACACACTGACACTTAGGCATTAACAAATACTGTCAACTAAATGAATAAACGGATAAAGCATCAGACTCTCTGCCCTGGTTGTTTCTTTCTCTCTTTCCACACACACCCTTGCCGCCAAATTAGGACACCTTGTCTAATTAACCCGTTAGCCTAATATGGTCATAAGAGCCAGGATATATATCAACTTAATCCATTTGCTGTCAATGTGACAACACAGCCCAGTCACTACCAATCTGTCTCAGCATCATGTAGGATTCTTCCCAACATAACACAATCTCAGCATAGCTCAGTCCACTCTTAAGACAAATTACTCTGTATCACCATAACCTTTATAGAGTAGTCAGCCTCAATACTAATGACAATTACCATTCACCAAGAATTTACCATGTACCACACACCTGAACTAACCATTTCATTCTGTGATTTTCTCCATGTCACAGACGAGATCAAGACACAAAATTTAAATTAATTGTCCAAGATTGCACTGTTGACAACTAGAAGAACCTTGACTTAAAGCCAAGATAACTCCCAAGATAGTATCACCCTTCCCATGTCAAACAATCTTTCTAGCTAGAGTCCAGTTTGTTCAGTTCTTCTAAAACCCATGCTATCTCAACTTAATCCAGCCTGCCTTCAAAAAAGGAGAGGTTGGACTGGGCGCAGTGGCTCACGCCTGTAATCCCAGCACTTTGGGAGGCCAAGGCGGTCCAATCATGAGGTCAGTAGATCGAGACCATCCTGGCTAACACGGTGAAACTCCGTCTCTACTAAAAAATACAAAAAATTAGCCGGGTGTGGTGGTGGGCGCCTGTAGTCCCAGCTACTGGGGAGGCTGAGGCAGGAGAATGGCGTGAACCCGGGAGGCGGAGCTTGCAGTGAGCCCAGAATCAGTCACTGCACTCCAGCCTGGGCGACAGAGCGAGACTCGGTCTTTAAAAAAAAAAAAAAAAAAGGCCGGGCGCGGTGGCTCAAGCCTGTAACCCCAGCACTTTGGGAGGCCGAGAGGGGCGGATCACAAGGTCAGGAGATCGAGACCATCCTGGCTAACATGGTGAAACCCCGTCTCTACTAAAAATACAAAAAACTAGCCGGGCGAGGTGGCGGGCGCCTGTAGTCCCAGCTACTCGGGAGGCTGAGGCAGGAGAATGGTGTAAACCCGGGAGGCGGAGCTTGCAGTGAGCTGAGATCCGACCACTGCACTCCAGCCTGGGCGACAGAGCGAGACTCCGTCTCAAAAAAAAAAAAAAAAAAAAGCAGAGGTTGAGGACCGAGAGAGGGCTCAGCCCCAAAGACCATAAACACAAAAGGGCTTTCTCTGCATTATTTACATGCCAATCTAGTCCAAGATAGCCCTGAATGTCCAAATTACCCTAGGATAGCCCAATCTATTCTAGCACAGCCTACAATGTCCCCACACGCAGCTGTCTGCACCAACATAGACTAGAATACCCCAATACAGCTACCTGTACTAGCATGGGCACCAACAGCCTTGTCTGCCCCCATACTCAGTGCTCCAATAAAACCATGTCTTGCCCCAAGAGAAACCAGGATTAACCAATACAGCCCAGTAGAGTCCATAATGGCCCAAGTTTGTTTTGTTTTGTTTTTTGGTTTTTGTTTTTGGAGATGGAGTCTCGCACTGTCGTCCAGGCTGGAGTGCAGTGGCGCGATCTCGGCTCACTGCCTCCTCCGCCTCCCAGGTTCAAGCGATTCTCCCTGCTTCAGCCTCCCAAGCAGCTGGGACTACAGGCGCCCGCCACCATGCCCGGCTAATTTTTTGTATTTTTAGTTAGTACAGATGGGGTTTCACCGTGTTAGCCAGGATAGTCTCGATCTCCTGACTTCGTGATCCGCCCGCCTCGGCCTCCCAAAGTGCTGAGATTACAGGCGTTACAGGACTCCTGAGAACGTACTAAACGACCAGACGATAGATGAATTTACTCAGTACAGTCTAGAACACTCCAAAATAAACCAGTATGCCCCCACCTATTCCAGTAGAGCCTAATCGTCTCTAATCTGGTTTAGGATATTCTAGTCTGTCCGTGTGCCTCAATCTATCCAAGCATAACCTTGTCCATCCTGGGAGAGTCAACCTACCTCAGCATGGTACAATCTGCTCCACCACAGGCCAGAAAATCCTAGTGTGGCCCGAAGTAGATGTGTGCCCCTCCACGTCGCCCAATCCACTCTAGCAAAGCCCCCGTCGGTCCTATCTAGGCCTTGCGCTCACCCGAAATCCTGATCCATAGACTTGAAAAAGTACTTGGCGCCCGCGGGCCGCTGCAGGACGCTCTTGAAATCGCCGAGGGTGATGCGCTCGGCGGGGACAGGGATCTTCACCAGGTATGGAGTCTCTTCCTCATCCAGGTGGTAAATCACCTTCGTCTCCCCAACCCCACCGCCCCCAGCGCTGCTGCCCGCCATGGTCTCGCCCGCGCACTCCCGGGCTCCACCGCCCACCCAAGGGGCTAATGGCCCCTGCCGCGCCTGCGCACACCCGCAAACCGACGCGCGAGCCCGGACAGGACGGACCCAGTACTGGAGAGAAGCAAAGGGAAAAAGCAGGGGTCGGCAAGGGTGGCGGCGGGGGGCGGGCCGCGAGGTGCGACTCAAAGCCGCGGTCTCAGCGGCCGCCGCGCGCCACCGCCACCGACAACGCGAGCGTCCTCCAGGTCCCCGCCCACCTCTCCTCATGTCACGTGACCTAAGCCCGCCCACCCCGCGCTCTTCAGCCGCCCCCGTCACGTGACCCCTCCCAGCCACGTGACCGCGTGACTCCTCCTAGTGCCCCCGCCACGTGATCGCTGCCTTCAGCAACGGCCTCCCAGCCCCCAAAGGTGTACCCCAGCCGAGGTCCTCCGAGCACCCAGGATAAGCTGGCCTGTGCCCTCAGGAAGCGGACAGTCGGCTCCCACCCGGCTTTACCCTACACCGGAGGGAGCGCGAAGCAACTCTGACCCTCAGGAGTGTGCGTGCAGGGAGTGAAGGTGGGGATTGTGGGGGTTCCTAGACTCGAGTGGGGAGGGCCAAATACAATGAAAGCTCTGAGGTGGCTTACTCAAGTATTTTGGGGTGGGAGAGGCCCAGTGCTGTGCCATCTTCAGACTGGACTGTGAGAGGTGGCTTTCAGCACCACGTCCAGCTAGTCTTCAGCCACCAAAGCCTCCCTCCCAAGCAGGACAGTGAGGGCTATAAACACAAAAGAGCCCACTCTGCTTTATTTACAACACGCAGGCTGTCTGTACAAACAGCGGCCAATATTATTAAAAACAAAAGAGGTGAGTGAGAATCGTCACCTTTCTGCTTTCCTCCCTTGCTTGGCCAGGCTCTAGTACTCCACCTTTGAGCTGCCATGCCCAGTAGGGGAAGTCCAAAATTAAAAATACAACCGGTGTAGAAGAAAATAAATGGGGAGTGAAATAGAAGAAAAGATGAGGGAGGGGAGTGCTAATATTTACACTAGAGTTTTATAGACAACTGTCCCATTCCATCCCAATTCCAATCCTGACCCAGAAAGTGATGGTGGCAGGTCCAAGAGACAGAGATTATGTGTCTAGAGACACAGACAGCCTCCCACCCGCAACCGTAATGGGTTCAATTTCAAGTTCAGAGTGGCGAGGACGGATAGGGTAGGAAAGTGAGACACTCATTTTCAAACAAGTCTCCCTTGGGAATTCCTGCCTTGAAGTGCGGACAGTATCCAAGCTCCAGGGGGTAGGCTGAGGACCCTGAGGCTCAGTTCCCAAATCATGTTATCATTTGGAAGTTCCAGGCTAAAGTTGGTGCCGTCAGGGCTCTCCAGATTTGGGAGGCCCCCCTAACCGCCGGGCCTCTGGCCTCAGTTCCTTGCATTTCTGGCAATAAAAGAAGTCAGGGACGTTGGTCTTCTTAATCTTAGCACAGGAGAGGTGGATCCACGTCCCACACAGGCTGCACTCAATCATGGGCCGCCCTGCAAAGGGCTTTCGACAGTAACACGTGATCAGATCCCATGAGTCATCACCTGGGGAAAAAAGGTTTGTTTGGTATTCTGCCTGAGCAGTTGTTGGATCCACAACACCCTCAAACCCCTCACCCCAGCCCAAACCTCTCACCTGATTCTACCATGATGTCCTCATCCATGACCCGCATCTCGCCTTCACTGGAGCTGGCATCTCCATCTTGGCTTGTTTCAGTGCTGCCCACCTCCTTGCTTTCACTGTCAGTAGGAGGGACTCCTTCAGGGTGCACTGTGGCAGGGGGCCTAGGAGCCTCGGGGGGTGTTGGGAGCACAGGGGCTGGGGCTTCACCCCCTACCACTGTTGCCATCTCTTCCTCTTCTTCCTCTTCCTCTTCTTCCTCCTCCTCTTCAGAGTCTGTATCACTGGGGGGTGCCTGGGGAGGCCCAGGAGGTGGGAGTCTATCCCCCCGTTCTGCCTTTTTTAACTTCCGCTTCTTGCTCTTCTTGATTCGAGATCTCTTTTCCCCATCCCCAGGAGTTGGCCGAGGCCTCCGAAGCACCCCAAAGCCAGCCCCAGCTCCTGGCCCCAACTTTCGGTTCTTTCGGTCCTTCTTTCGAGGAGGATGGGAGAGGTCCCCCTGGGAAAGGGGCACGGGGGTAAGAGCAGCAGGAGGCCGGGAGGTATGTGTCAGGGATGTGGGGGACAAAGGAGATGCCACCTTGGGCCCATCGAGATCAAAGAGAGAGTCCTTGAGCTTCATCTTCTCAAGCAAGGTAGCACTGTCGGGGGCCTGCAGACGAGAGAAAGTGGACCTTGGGGGTCCTGGCTGGGTGGGACCTGCTTGGGCTGCCCTTCTCTTGGATGACTTTGCTTTCTTAACAAAAGTCTGGATGGTTCGAAGATCTGAGGGGGCCGAGTCCCAGCCATCACTGTCGGCCGCACTCTCTCCTCGCAATGGAGAGCTGGAGCCAGAGGCAGGCCAGTCACTTTCCTTAAAAGCGGAAAGAGACCAGGGTCAGCAGAACCCCAGTGTCATCTCAGCCCCTCCACAAACCCAGCTTGAAAAGGAGTGACTAAATTTACCCCAAAATGTCCTCTACCTCAACCACTAAATCCCACTGTACTCCCAAAACTTCTCCCCACCCCAATTCCCATCAGCATGTCCTCGTGACCACTCCGTGTTACCTCCACCTTGGAGTCTTGATACCTCACCGCTGCCCCGCCCAGGGCCTGTGGAACATGGTGTCCCCCAGACCAGAGCCGTATGTCCTTAGCTCTTTTCTGTGTAGCCTCATTTGTTACCATTTTCATCTCCCTAAAATTTATCCACAAACACCTTCTATTCACAGCACCTCAAGACTGCCAAAATCTCGACCAGCAACTCCAGATCCCCCTTGCTTTTCACTGCTGTTCAAGCTAGCTAGCCCTGCCATCCACTCCCTGCATACCAGCTTTCCTACCACAGTCCTAAGAATCTCCAACTTCCCTCTAGTCTTACATATTTCTAGGGGCTTCCTCCTATAAAGCAATACAGTTCTATTTGAACAACAGCCACTCTCTAGTCCCATGACACCAGCCTCAAGTCAGTAATTCTCTTGCCCCTACCTCTTTGCTAGGAGGGATGTAACCAGCATATGCCAAAACAAAACTGCAGAATTTGTTGAAATCCTCAATTGTTCTCCGCCGTTTCTCTGGTGGCTGAAAGGAAGGAGACATGGATCACATGGACAGCCACACAGTTTAAGAAGGGCATTCCCAGAGAGACAGTCCCTAAGTGAGGCGTCTAGAAAAGGGGGGCGGGGGCGTTGTCAGGCAGGGCTACTAGGCTGCAAAGATCAGGGAAATCTCACCTGAGTCTCTGGCTTTAGGGTCGGAGGTGGATCTGGAAAAGCAATAAAAGCTGAGTCAAGACACTACGAAACAGTCTGTGTAAAATTCCTCCTCTAAACCCTGTTGTTCCTAAGTGAACCCCCGGCTCTCCCAGGTCCCTCTGCCAGGCCAGCAGGCCCCCAGCTGTGTTGGATCCGCCCCTGCTCCCCCTTCCGCCCCGCCAGGGGCGGAGCCTGGGCGCGGCGCCCTCTGAGGCCTCGCTATAGCGCTCCCCTTCCCCCAACCGGAGGCCCGGCGCCCCGCCCCCCCCAACTCACGGTCTCTCTCGACTCCAGTCTACTCGGATCCCTCAGCGCCCCACCCCACCTTACCGCTCCCGGGTCCGCGTCCGGGCCGCCGCCCGCCGCCCCCGTCCTTCACATGCGTCCAGAGCCCCGAGTTCCTACCCGACCGCGCTCCACCGCCTCAGGCCCTCCGAGACCGCACACGCCGCCCGCCGGCCCCCAGGGTCCAGGATGACCACGCCGAACCGCTCCCCGCCCTCCGGCCCCTTCTACTCGAGCACGCGGCCCGGCGCGCCCCTCACCCCCACCCCAAACACACACAGGCACACGCATCCAACGCTACTTCACGGCCGGGACAGACCCGGGAGCTCTAACCCGGACGCGGCCCCACCTGCCCCCCCGCCATACCGCGCTCCCCACAATTTCGCCGTCCCTCCGCCCCCATCCGGGGCTTTGGCCCCTCCTCGTTTCGAGCTCCCCGGGCTCCCCGCCGGGCCCCCCGGCCCTGTTCCGAGCCCTCTCCGGCCGCCGCCGCCCCCCCTCCGCCCCCGTACTCACCACCCAGTCACTAGGCTATGGACCCCTCAACTCCAGCCCCTTCCCCCCAACCAGCCAGTCTCTCTCCACAGCAGCCACCGCTGCTGCCACCGATGCCCCCCTCACCCTCAGCAACTCCCAGGCTCTAACCCTCGCGGACCAACCCTAACCCCCCCGCAAGTCGCCGGTCTTAACCCCCCCACCCCGCCCCCCCACCCCCTACAACTACCCAGCTCGCCTCGCTTCCTGGCTCGCTCTCTCCACAACTACCCCCCGGTACAGGTCCGTCTGCCGTAGACAATACCCAGACCCCCTCTTCTCCCCACAACTACCTGCCCACCCCTCCGACAATCACCGGGCATTCTCCGGCGGCAACTATTCGGAGCTCCCGTACCACCGCCACAAACTACCCCACCTCGGCGAACTACCGGGCCCCTCACTCAGCCTCTTCTACGTCCTCCCTCCTGAGCAACTCCCGGCCACTGGATTTCCCCAACCTTCCAGTTCCAGGGCCCCAATCTGCTGGTGGCCCTTTCGGGCCCTAACCCCCGAGGCTCCGGATTTCAAGCTCCTATCCCCCGCACCCCCACACCGTCTGATCTCCAGCTACCCCAGCCCAGTCTCCCACTCCTCTTTCTCCAAGGTCTCTCAACTCGTCGCTCTCCCACCTCCAGGGCCAGCCTCCCGACCCCCTCCCCGAACTCCCCCGCTGGGCTTCGGGGCTCGACCTCCAAGTTTGCCAATTGATTCCTCGTCCGCCCCCCCGCCGGCTCAGCGCTCCGCGCCGGTCGAAAGCTCACCTTCGGGACTGGGTTCCGCCATGGCTTCCAGCATCGCCCCCTCCCCTCCTCCCGGTCCGGCGCCCCCCTCCCCGGAGCCGGGGATCCCGGTGCCGCCTCTAGTGCTCGATGCTCCCACTGCTTCGCTCCACAGAAGTGTCCGCCTCAGCCCGGTTGAGACTCGAGTCCGCTAGCCGCTGCCGCCACCTCCCTCTACCACTGCCTCCCGCACTCCCGGACCGGGCCCCCTCCCCCCGCGCCGCCGGCCGCCTGCTCCCTCCTCCTCCTCCTCCTCCTCCCTCCTCCCTCCCTCCTCTTTTCTCCCTCCTCCCTCCGCCGGCGCCGAGGCGCAGTGCACCAAGGGTTTTGTAGTCCGTCCGGGGACAGCGGAAAAGGGACCGCATGAGCCTCCGGAACTTTGATTCCCAGAAAGCCACAGGCTGGCGCAGGCGCACTAAGCCGCTCCCCTCCCCCGGGGAGTGGCGGGGAGACCGGGAGCCAGAGGGGAGAGCGGAAGTGCGCGCGCAGGCCCCTGGGAGATGTAGGCTGGGCGGGACCAAGAAAGAAGAGGAAGAAGGGATTAGAACTCTCGGCCACCATACTGCCTCGTTCTGCAGCTTCTTTCTCCCCCGAGGGACCGCCCCACTTCCGGCCTGCCGGAGAAATGATTGCTGGGAGATGAAGTATTCCTGGCGATAATGGCTCCCCCTCCCAGTCATCTCCCTCCCTGATTCCACTCTGCCGAATCCCACACACCGGCAAAAGTCTAGCCAAGTGACATGCAACTGAGAACAGCCGTTTTACTAGCTTACACACATGAAAATATCTTCCTTAATTAGAATGTTCTAGCAAATGTGGATGTTCACCTAAAGCAGGTACTTTGGAACTTTCTCCACAGGAACCCACAGTTAAAAAAAAAACAAAACGTTTTACCTGAGCATTTTTAACATTCAGTTTCACATACATGTCATAAAACTAAAGTTTCATGAAATGATCCTCAGTATTCCATTCCATCACAAAAAAGCACCCTCTTTTTGCAGACAGGGAAAAGCCCAACATGGACAGAATAAACCAAAATATACTTCTATTCCTCCAGCTTGTACCCAATACTCCTTTCCCCACCACTGAAACCCACTGACACCTGGGAAAGACTAAAAATCAGCGGGACGAGGGGAGCAACACAAGGCAAAATTCAGTTCAGCTTGGTGGTTTCCTCTTTATTGATGTGCCTCCTACCTTTCCCCCCACAATTTCAGTCCCTTCCAACTACCCCCAAAAAAGAAGGTAGTGAAAGGAAGGGATTGCTGGGGTTCTGAGCCCCTTGGGCAGTCAGAAAGGGAACAGAAACCAAAACAATCACTGGATGTGACAGAGACTGACAATCAAGAAGTCTAAAGCAGGATGGGAAAGGCAGGCAGAGAAAGGGGAAGAAAGGAGAAAGGAGAGGTACAAGATGCCAACTCTACCATTACCCCTCCTAAGAGAGGCTGGAGAAAGAAGTGCCGGTCCTGAATAAGGGAGGTGGTGTTTGAGCTTGAAGGAGGAGGAGGTCAAGAAAAGGGGGCCACCTCTCTCTTTGTAGAATGAGACCCCCCTCCAGCTCAGGGACAGCAGCTTCACAGACCGTAGACACTTTCGTCACTGTAGGCAATGTAGAGAAAGAAGTCTTCTTCATGGTGTTCCTGGGATGAAGGCAGAAAACTGTTCAGCAACTGGACTCCAGTTACTTCAACCAACCACGACCCAGACACTTTCTTCTAGAACCAGAAACCAGTGCCCGACTCCTTCACTGACTCCAAGGCCTAGCACACGAGCAATATAATCTCTGCAGTCCTGGGCAAAAAAGGCCTCAAACTGTTTTCTGCTGCTTTGGAATGGGGAGGAAGACTGGGAAGAGTCCCGAACAGTTTCTCTAGTTCACTGTTCTCTTTCCTTCTCTCTACTCCTACTGTTCTGTCCCAACCCCCAAACCACGGCTATTATGAAATGTTAAGGCAAGCGAGGAAGCTAGTCCAAAATACTGATGTAACAACACTTTCTTCCCCTCACGCTCTTCCAAGATTCCTCTCCAAAGCCTCCACCACTTCCCGGTCACCATACCTGGTAGAGCTGACCCATTGTGGCACTGGTGGGTGGAATGACATTGTTGACAAAGAAAAACAAGGCATCCTCAGCTCGGAGATGAATTCGCTTCCGGATCAAGAAGTAGAACTGACCAACTGCAAAAGATACAAGGTGCAAGAAAGTCACAGAGGTCAAAAATGCCCTCAAAAGAACAGCTGCTAGGTGGAGCCTTCTCCCGCAGAGACTGCACTCCCACCCACGGGAAGCAAGCCTGAGCCTTGGGTCAGGTTCCCACCTGTGAGATCAGAAGGCACCAGGTATTTCTTTTTGTCCAGGTCTCCTATCCGAGCTTTGGGAGCCTTTTCTACTATCACCTGATAAAGAGAGGAAAATTAGCAGACAGAAGGAATGCAGCGCCAAAGCTGCACCTGTCAGGAACTCAAGTAACAATATTCCTAGTACCTAAATCTACCCCAGACTCATCTCTTTGTCTTTGTACACGCGGTGCAGCACTGAGTCCCAGAGATCCTGACCTCACTGACTGGAGCTTATTTAAATATCCAGGATCCATCCACCGAATAGGGCGTCACCATAAACAACTATCTTAATCAGACGGAGATGACTTGTCTGGGTCCACTAGTGATTCCATCTCGCAACCTTAGCTAGTTGGGGGTATGGCCATTTGAGGCTCAGGCTGTCAAACTCTCTAAGGCCTCCACTCACACAAATGCTAAGGTTTCTCTCTCCTGTCCACATCCCTCTCAACCCCACGTCCACCACTACCCCACTCCTTTCATCCTCGGTCCCAAGGACAGCAGTTTCAGGCTCGCTCCCAACCCCAACACAGCCAGCAGCCTGATCCCTGCGCTGCCCGTCCCAGATCCAAGGCCAGGCTGTGGCGTCAGCGTAAGCGTCCCGCGCCCTCGGCCCTGGCTTCTGTCCTCACCGGCACCCGGTCCGGGTATTTCTTTCGGATTTTCTCGCCCTCAGAGCGGCGCTTCTCGAACGGATGCTCTTCTTTGTACACGAACTTCATCCTCCCGGGAACCGGGCTGGACCGGGCTGGGCTGAGGGAACCCGGGGGGGCCGGGACGGGGGGCGGCGGCGACGGCGGCGACGCGCGGGCGGATTCAGCGGAGCGATCCACGAATTTGCGCCACTTCCCTATTCACCAACCCCGCCCCCGACTATCGGGGACGGCCCCCCCACTAAGATACGCCACTACCTCAGCGGTGCTAACGCTGCTAGCGTAGCACCACCCACTGACCTGCCCCCTCACGCCATTAGCGTAATCGCTTTGGAATCAATTTGTGGGCTACGCAGGCGACATAGCAAAGACGGTTGGCTTTTGGTCATGGAAAATAACTCTAAATCTGTTCCCCAACCTTCCCCTCAACGAAGCTGGGGCTGAAGAGGAGTAAGATATGGTAATCAGCAAACATGACTTGCTTCTCCAAGTTCCTTTCGGAAACAACGTAGAGGAACAGCAGAGACAATTACAAGGTTAGCTATTCACGAACCGTATTGCTACGCTGAAGGCGGCCGTTGACACCAAAACAAAGTAGTACCCAAGTGGCGGAGATGATCTCCAGAAGTAAGAGGTCAAAAAGAAAACAGATGTTTGGAGAGATGTACAGAACGCTTAAGTGCCAAGAATGAGTAGACCAATAGGGACTGGAGAGGAGGTTGGAGGGGTAGGGACTACGCCAGCGCGGAGGAACACCGCAGGTTTTGAGTGAAATCATGTGATCTCAAAGAGGGCGGAGCGTCACGTGGCGGGTGCGCGAAGTAGGGCCGGCTTGAGAGGGCGCCGGGGAGGCGGGGCCGGCTGGGCGACGGCTGCGAGTGGGGACCGACGCCTCCCCGGACTGCGGAGGTCGGGGCGCCAGCCGCCTGGGGCCAGCGCCTGCTTAGTCTGTCCACGTCAGTACCCCGGACGAAGCCCGACGTTTCTCCAGCTCTACGCCCTTTGGCCGTCCAGGTTTCTCCTTTCTTGGTTTCTAGCCTGCTGCTCCGAAGGTATCCTTCCACTCCCCACCAGCGCGCACATCCTCGGCCCTTCCCGCCAAAGCATCTGGTGGCCACATTCATTATTGTATCCCGATACTCACCACCACCTTTCCCCCTGCCCCTTGAGTCCAACAGCAGTCTCTTCCCCCTCTGCTCGGGGCACAGGGTGCATGTAAACAAAGTTCCCTCCCTTCACTTCCCAAAACCCCAGAGAAGGACCTAGGGCCGTTTTGGTTTCAAAGTTATAATGCATGGTTTAAAAGAGAGGAAAGGAAAAAAAGACACAAAGCTGGTTACAGGTCTGAGGGAGTCTAAGGAGAGAAAAATAGAAGGAGAGGAAAGGGGGGACAAATTTAGGGAAAATCCAGTGGCCCAAAATCCCAGTATCCCACCCACAGCCCAGCCCTTGGAGCAGGAGTGAAGAATTAGATCAGTTTTGTACAAGAGTTTTAAAAAAAAATCCAATCACAACAAAGCTGACTTGGCTTCTCTTTGAGCCTCCTGGATCACCGTATGTCTGTCACTCTGGCCAGTCCTGCCTCTTCACACACACTGATTCGGTCTCCTAGGCTTCCGCCTGTATCCCAGTCTGGGGTTTCCAAGGAGTGTGAACACGAAGTTAAGAGTGAGGCTGCTTCAGAGCCCCCGGCCCATGTGTCCATCCAGACTCCAAGTGGAGTGTAGGGCTCCCAGGGCAGAGAGGGGTGGGAGGGGCAGACCCTGCCCAGGCAGTCCTCACATTGGACAGGGCATCAGACGGCATCCCAAGGGCTCGTCCTCCCTTTCCCCCCCACCCCAACTCAGGTGGAGGGGGAGCAGCTGTCACCAGAGCCGATGCTGGTGAAGGTTTCGGCTCAGCACGGAACGAACATCAGCGGTGAACCTGGGGTGACAATAACTTGCATTGGTAGAGTACCTTATAGTTGATACCCTCACAACACTCATGTAAGGCGGCATCACTGGAGATGTGGGACCTAAATTATCACCATATTCATGATTACATAGGTTCAATTTGCCCACAGCCTACTCGCTAAAGTGATGAGCTTTTAAGTAAGAAGACCTGGTTCCAAATGTTAAATTGTTAAGGGAAGAGAGTTAAAACAGGACAAACGTTTTTTATTCCCTCTGAGGATCCCCCACCTCCTCCTTTCTTCAGATATCCAAGTGTCCAGAGCCCACTTCCCTTACCTGAGGGCATCCAGCATCGGGAGCAGGTTGAGAAGGGCTGTGTCGCTGGGGTCACTGAACCACGATTTGATGGGGATGGCATTGTCTAGGGTGGGTGAAAATGCAGATGAGGAGAAACAGAATTCAAGAGACTGGGTGTTTTTATCTTCTTGGAGGGAAGGAGGAATTATTATTAAAAACATATACTTCCCACTACTGGAAGTCAACAACCTAAGTAAAACTTTCCTGATTTATGCTCCAATATTAAGTTTTAATCACCAGGTCTCATACTTATTGATGCTTCTAGTCAAACTAACTGCCATTGTGCCTCACTAGAAACACACTTGGCCAGGCGCAGTGGCTCACAGCTGTTATCCCAACACTTTGAGAGGCCGAGGTGGGAGGATCACTTGAGCTCAGGAGTTTGAGTCCAGCCTGGGCAACACAACGAGATCCCTTCTCTACTAAAAATCAAAAAATTGGCCAGGGGCGGTGGCTTACGCCTGTAATCTCAGCACTTTGGGAGGCCAAGGCGGGCGAATCACAAGGTCAGGAGTTCAAGACCAGCCTGGCCAACATGGTGAAACTCCGTCGCTACTAAAAATACAAAAAATTAGCTGTGCGTGGTGGCAGGTGCCTGTAGTCCCAGCTACGTGGGAGGCTGAGGCAGGAGAATTGCTTGAACCTGGGAGTCGGAGGTTGCAGTAAGCCGAGATCACGCCACTGCATTCCAGCCCAGGCGACAGTGCAAGACTCCATCTCATAAATAAATAAATAAATAAATAAAGCTGGGCATGGTGGTGCACGCCTATAGTTCCAACTACTGCGGAGACTGAGGCAAAAGGATCACTTGAGCCTGGGAGATTGAGACTGCAGTGAGCTATGATCATGACGCTGCACTGCAGCCTGGCCGACAGAGTGAGACCCTATCTCAAAAATAAAAAAATTTATTTTTTAGTTTTTTTTTTGAGATGGAGTCTCGCTCTGTCACTCAGGCTGGAGTGCAATGGTGCGATCTCGGCTCACTGCAACCTCCACCTCCCGGGTGCAAGCGATTCTCCTGCCTCAGCCTCTCCAGTAGCTGGGATTATAGGCACATGCCACCACGCCTGGCTAGTTTTTTCTATTTTTAGTAGAGATGGGCTTTCACCATGTTTGTCACGCTGGTCTCGAACTTCTGACCTGGTGATCCACCTGCCTTGGCTTCCCAAAGTGCTGGGATTACGGGCATGAGCCACAGTGCCCGGCCAAAAATAAATTTTAAAAAAGAAAAAAATGATATAAGAAATCTGACTTATGAAATGGACATATATGGTATCTCACTTGAAACAGAAAAATAACTTGCATTTGGACTTTTCGCAAACTAGGGATGATCTAGGCAATCCCAGCTCTCAAGGACCAAAGCCCAGGTCTCCTGGAAAAATACCTTCTCAGAACCATGTTCTGGTCCTGCCAGCCTTACCACCTTCCCCCGTACCTGGATGGCTCCTGTAAGCCCCTGGGGAGTTATCCAGGATCACAATGCTGGAGAGGTCACTGTGGACCACAGAGAGGTCCTTGATGTAGCTGCCCAACTCCAAAGTGCAGTGCTGGAAGGCAGGGGATTATGTAGTAGGCCTCTCTCCAGGATTCTTTCCTCAAACCCAGATCCCTCCCTGGTGGCCTCCCTCCCAAGTCACACTCTTAGACTGGGATTCTAGCTTACCTGTCTGTAGTATCTCCTCTTAAGAATGCTTCTGCTGTTGTCCAGTTTATCTGCCACAGCAGAGCCATAGATCTCCATGCTTGCTGTAAACACCACCAGCTCGTACCACTGGCTCACCTGAAACAGATTGGGGGAGAGGGCGATGCCATACAAGGTGATGATTCCTTTACACATAGTTATCTTTCAGAAGGGCAACAGCATAGTCCTTCAGGCCTTCCATCAACATCAGATGTCTCAGAGGACATGAAATTTTGAACCCCCAGCCCAAACCTCCAAACTCAGTGTTAGGCATCCTACACTCTTAAGATTCAGAAATGCAAGCAAAAGAGAAAGATGCTGGCAGAAAAGAATTACATCAGCACAACAGATGAACCCCAAGTACTGAAAGCCACTTCCCCACCATTCCGCATCCTCGCCTCTCAAAAACTGCTCTTACCTATTTCTCCTCACCCCTTCCTCCAAATCCTCCGAATCCCCAGAGCCCTAAAACCATCCCTTCATTACAGAGCTCCCTTTAGCTCTCCAAAACTCACCACTTCCAGGAAGAAATCCACATGGGGCCTCTTATGTACAAAAAACCGGACAGGATGTTTGTCTATTACCACCTATAGAAGAACAGATGGGCTGGGGGAAAGTCATGACCACCACAACCCAGGCCTAGAAAATGCCCCACCCACCTGCTTCCCTCCTCCAGGCTGACACTGGTGCCAGTGGATGGAGACAGATGCTCTGGGACTGGGAAAGGGAGTCCAGGTCTGGGCAGAGGAACAGATGGAACCATTTCATCACTCCCCACCACCACACACCTTGAGGATGAAGTCAGGAGGCGTACCAGGCCGGACTGTGGGCCTCAGGACCCCATCATGGTGGGAGTGAATAAGTGTCTCATCCAGATCCAGCACCAGGATCTTCCTCTTCACCTGGGCTGAACCACAGTGGGGAAGAATAATATTGACCAACCTCTGGCCCAAAGCTGGCCCCTACTTCACCCTAAAGGAGGCTTCCCACCACATACTTACCTAGCCGATTCCGGGACACAGGAGATAAGGGGAGGATATCATATCGAACAGTTTGGTACTGAATTACCTACAAATAGCACAAAAGAGGATTGAAACCCTTTATAAGGAAGTCTTCCCCAGTAACAGTAACAAGGAGCACATACTGAACATTTACCACAGGTACTGTGTATGTAATTTAGGATTATTTCTTTTTTTTTTTTTTTGAGATGGAGTCTCGCTCTGTTGCCCAGGCTGGAGTGCAGTGGCGCGATCTCGGCTCACTGCAACCTCCGTCACCCGGGTTCAAGCAATTCTCCTGCCTCAGCCTCCCTAGTAGCTGGGACTACAGGTGCCCGCCACCACGCCTGGCTCATTTTTGTATTTCTAGTAGAGATGAGGTTTCACCATATTGGCCTGGCTGGTCTTGTGATCCTCCTGCCTTGTGATCCTCCTGATCTTGTGATCCTCCTGCCTTGGCCTCCCAAAGTGCTACGATTACAGGAACGAGCCACCACGCCTGGCCTTTTTCATGTAATCCTCAAAACAACCCTAATACTACTGTTATTCTTGTTTTAAGGTTGAAACTGAGGCCACACAGCTAGGAATTATCTTGTTTCTCTCCCTAATTAAAATGAAAACTCCATGAGAATATGATTTTGTCTAGATCATGGCTGTATTCCCAGTTCCCAGACCACTATAGCAAAAGTGGTCAGTTAATATTAGTAGAATCAGCCGGGCATGGTGGCTCATCACTTTGGGAGACCAAGGCGGGCGGATCACAAGGTCAAGAGCTGGAGACCATCCTGGCCAACATGGTGAAACCCCGTCTCTGCTAAAAATACAAAAATTAGCTGGACGTGGTGGTGCGTGCCTGTAGCTCCAGCTACTCAGGAGGCTGAGGCAGGAGAATGGCTTGAACCCAGGAGGCACAGGTTGTAGTGAGCCGAGATCAAGCCACTGTACTCCATCCAGCCTGTTGACAGAGTGAGACTCCATCTCAAAAAAAAAAAAAAAAATAGTAGAATCAATGAAGTGATAGAGCCAGGATTATACCAATGTAGTTCAATCCCAGAACCTGCCCTCTTTTTTCTCTTTTTTTTTTGGATAAGTCTCGCTCTGTTGCCCAGGCTGGAGTGCAGTGGCATGATCTTGGCTCACTGCAACCTCCACCTCCCAGGTTCAAGCAATTCTGCCTCAGCCTCGTAAGCAGCTGGGACTACAGGTGCGTGTACCACACCCGGCTAATTTTTGTATTTTTAGTAGAGACGGGGTTTCACCATATTGGCCAGGCTGGTCTCGAACTCCTGACCTCATGATCCACCTGCCTTGGCCTCCCAAAGTGTTGGGATTACAGGCGTGAACCCCCAGCCCGGCCGAACCTGCCCTCTTAACTATGATACTATCCTGCTATACTGAACAAAGAAATGTGCAACCTTCACCCCAAGAATTATTTGTAGCAACTACCATCATCTCATATTGGGAACTGAGAGCCTCAGATTCGCTAGTGCACAGGGAGTAGGAGTCAGGAGGAGATTCCTGGGTCCTTAATGGGAATATAGAATAAGGGAATCCAGAGGTTGTCAGGTCAGCTAAGTTCCTCTGGCTAGAAGCCACCAGGCCTATTTTAACCAGCCACCTGTCCACTTCTGTCTCTTCTAGCCAAGTCACAAGTTCAGAGAACCTCAGCCCTCTGAACAGTCCCCTTATCCTGGTACCCAGGGTGAGGCAAGGAACACTGGAAAGCCCCTGCCAGGCTGACTGGCAGGGTTTGGAGAAGGCCAGAGTGAAGTCAGGGCCGTAAGTGAGAGGTGAATAAGGGACAAGGACGTCACCACCTCATCCTTCCAGCTCTGCTTCTCCAAGCCTTCTCTAGGGGTTCCTATTTCCTGATATGCACATCTCCCTATGCAAAGCCTGGCAATTCCCTCCTCCACACTTTTCTTCAAAGGCACAAAGCCTCTTCAGTGCATACCTAGGCCCCAAGCCACACCAGAACCAGGCTCTCCCTTGTAAACCCAAAGGGCTCTGTCCCCCTAATCAAGATCTGCCATTCTTTTCTCTCTGGGCCATGATGAGGTCCGAAACAGCTCCGGTGTCCAGCCTTGCTATCTCGGGTTGCATATGCTGGGCATGTAGGGAATGCTCCAAGCATCTGCCAGAAAGGGGGTGGGGAAAGAAACCAGATTGGAAGGGAAGGGAGGACAAAAGACTGTGGGGTCAGTGCTGCCCAAAGGAGAGCAATTTTGGAAGTAACCTGTGGATGAGCTGAAGCACCACTCCCCATACCCAGAAAACTGATGTGTTAGAGCGACAACATCAGAGAAGATGGCAGTCAACCCATAAAGAAAACCCCAAGAGGCCGGGCGCAGTGGCTCGATCCCAGCACTTTGGGAGGCCAAGGCGGGCAGATCACTTGAGGTCAGGAGTTTGAGACCAGCCTGGCCAACATGGTGAAAACCCATCTCTACTAAAATTACAAGAATTAGCCAGGTGTGGTGGTGGGTGCCTGTAATTCCAGCTATTCAAGGCTGAAGCAGGAGAATCGCTTGAACCCAGGAGGTGGAGGTTGCAGTGAGCCAAGATCGCGCCACTGCACTCCAGCCTGGGCGACAGAGCAAGACTGTCTCAGAAAAGAAAAGAAAACCCCAGGAGATAGCCCCACATATATCCCAGCATCTCTGACTCTAAATTTTTCTTGGCTCCTAGCTCTTGTCTCTGGGCCACAACCTAGAGCCACAACCATCCTGTACTGTTCACGCCCTAAATCAGGAAGTGGAAGCAGACTGGTAAAGGAGAGAATGAATCCAAGACCAGACCGATTCTCCCAAATCAGTTAAGTCAACCACCACTACCACTGAGGGCTTTCTGGAAAATTCCCTGGACCCCAGGTCACCCCAACCTGGGTTTATTCTTTCAAACTGTATTGAGGTATGCTAAGGGATACAGACCAGAGTACAGACCCAGAACCTTTGTCTCTGCTTACTAAATTCTCCCCAGACTCCTTCCGAGGATTCTCCCTGGTGGTGGTGAGACCACAAGAGCACATTCATTTAAAAGTGCTGTTAGCTGAAGGAGCTCTGACCTTGGAGAAAAGCTAAGGGGGAGGGGACCCAGAGATGCTTGGGTCCATCCAGACAGTATCCCTCAGAATGCTAGGCTCTCCTGGAGAAGCAAACATGTCCTCAGATTCAAGCCTTACAACTGACCAGCGCTGTCCTCTGACAGGGACACCCAAACTTTAATGGTGGGCACAGCACCCACCTTGAACTTCCTCCCACAATTAAAGAGGCCCATCATAAAAGCATCTGCTTTAGTTCTCTAGAAATCTAGATACCTACACTCACACTATGAAATACATTTTCAGTCTTTTTGGAAGAGTTCCCCTAATGGGAACCTCAGGGGTTTCTCCTTCACACCCAGAGCCAAGTTCCAGTCCTTGTTTGTAACAAGCCCTCCCACCCACCTCCACCCTTGACACACAAGTCTGTCTGTCCCTTGTTATGGGACCAAACACCGAGGTTCCAAATAGGGTCTTTCACAAGCCCACATCAACAGATCTGGCTGTCATCAAACAGGTGTTCCCCGCCTCTCGGTTTCTTTAGCAACAACTCCAGCTTTCTTAAAAGAGCGCCCCACCCACCACCTTAGCCCCCAAGAGTTACCAAATCCTGACCCATCTAGCCCCATCAAAACCCCCAAGGTCTAGGTTCTATTACAAGGGTCTCCGTCCTCCCCAGCCCAAGCCCCGCTTAGGGTGCCCAATTCTCTAGCGAGAAAAGCCCCAGCCAGGACTCCCTTCCTAGGCCCAAACAGAGGCCCGACACTCCGAAAACCCCTGACCACCACGGACAGACGTCCCCAACACCGCCAGCGCCCACCCTGGCTCACCGTGCGGATCTGCCTCCGCAAAAGGTAAATGAAGAAGCTCCAGAGCTTGGCGGCGAAGGCCACGAACGTGCGCAGCCCCAGCAGACACTGCGTCCGCATCATCCCGATGACCCCGGCACCGCCGGCCCCGGGGCCCCCGCGGCCCAGCTCCGCCAGCCCCCCGGGGGCAGCCCCCCGCCGCCGGGAGGGGGAACGGGGGCCCCGAGTGGCAGGAGAGGCTGCAGAGAGGGGCACGGAGCGGGCGGCTCAGAAAGCCACCCCTGGCGAGGGGAAAGCCCAGCGGAACGGGGAGCTGGGGGACAGGCGTGGGCAGCCCGCGGGGGCCCACATGGGCTGGGAGTGGCACCGACGGCTTCGGGGAGGTTGCGGGCCGAGACAGGTCGGGCTAGGATGGGGTCCTCCGAGACCAGGAGGGAAGGGGAAGGATAATTGGGGGAGGGGGCAGTGGGGGAGGGGGGCTAGGGAAAAGGGAGGAAGGGAAAAGGGAGGGGGAGGGGAAGGGGGAAAGCGGAGAGTGGCCCGCTGCGCAGGCGCGCTAGGGGGCTGCCCGCAGGAACGGGGAGGGCGGGGGCAGTGGCGCGCAAAGGGCCGCGGCAGCGGAGAACGGCCCTGCAGAGCGAAGGAGCAGGGAAGGAGGGGGAGGGGGAGCCGAAGGGCGCGGAGCACTGGGCCGGAGCGGCCTCCCCCTCCCCGAGCTCGGGGGTCCTTTAGCCGCTGGGGAGCGGGGCTGCAGCCTCTGCAGCTGGGTTTCCCACTCTGACAGGCGCCATTTTACCGCCCAAAGGACTCCCTCCTCCTGTCTTTCCCCCTCTCTTCCCCTTTGACACTGCTTCCGGTGGTGACGTGTATTCGCTTCACCGGGACTAAGTTCCCCCTGCGCGGTCTATGGGGGTAGGTATAAGGAGTCAGAAGCACTCCGAACGAGGCTGCAGTATTGCGCACGCGCAGAAGGTGGCCGCGGGGCGGGGCCTGAGGCGAAGCAGGCCCCGCCTCAAACTGCGTGGGCGGGGCGGAAGCCGTCACTTGTCCCCGCAGTTAGGACCCTCGCGGGGGGTTTGTGGGTCCTCTTCCCCCTCCCACTGACAACTGCCCCAACTGCTCTTCCCGTCCCGGTCACAGTGAAAATGTAGAAGGGGTCATTGTCCGTACGACTGTGCGCCAGGGCTCGGGGAGGTGCGCCCTCCTCGTGAGCGCCCCCCTGGGAATAGTGAACATAATCACCTCTCATTCCAGACTATGTTAGGTCTTAATGGTGGGAGGACGCTCGAGTGCCCCGCCCGTTTCACCCCGAGGGGGCGGGACAGTGGGTCGTGACGCTATCAGAGGGCGCCAGAGCAGGGACCGGACGCGAGTTGGGGATGTTGGACTCGCTGTTATCCTTGGGCGGCCTGGTGCTGCTTCGGGGTGAGAGCCAGCGGCACAGGGGGGTTCGGGTCTGGCTGAGGGGACGGAAGTGGAGAGGAAGGGCCATGGGTCACAGGCTAGGTGTGGAGATCGCGACGGGTTCGCGAAGGTGGTAATCCTAGCGCCCTCACACTCGATCCGTCCCTCGCTGTGCAGATTCCGTGGAGTGGGAGGGGCGCAGTCTCTTGAAGGCGCTTGTCAAGAAATCTGCACTGTGGTGAGTATCCCACGGTGTCTCCTCAGCCTACCCTGGATAGGGAACCTGTGCCCACTCTTTGACAGTCCCCCCTCATCTCTGCCTTAGTGGGGAGCAAGTGCATATCCTGGGCTGTGAAGTGAGCGAGGAAGAGTTTCGTGAAGGTTTTGACTCTAATATCAACAATCGGTAAGTACCAGTTGGAAAAGATTTGATTAAATTGGAGACGTCTATTGCTAAGGACATTTATTTATAACAAGCGCAGAACCTGGTATATAGTAGCAGTTCCTTAAATATTCATTGAAGAATTGGATATGGGTCTTTCAGGAGGCAAGACTTAGTAAGAGGAGTAATGAGGAGTGATGAGTATTTGGGGAATCCAAAGCAAAGATCATAGAAGTTGAGAGAGAAATAGCCTGGAGATAGGGAGAACATGTGGGAAGGGTATTGCGGTAATCTGTTAATCCAGGTTCGCCATTAAGGTGCATATGTACCGAGCACCAACTATAAACCCGGTGCTGTGCAAGATACTGGAGCTGGCAGTGAATGAGACAGACCTGTTCCTGGCCTAATGAATTTTAGGGAATAATGGTAGAAAGTGATAGAGGCCTGGTTTAAGGCAGTGGCAGTAAAGATGGAAAGTTTAGAACACATGTAAAGGACTTTAGTGGGTAGCATTTCCAGGATTTATTGACTAATGTGGGGGAGAAGACAGTATTGAAATAAGGAAGTCCCTAAACCCAGCCACGTGCCTGATCAGGAGACATTAAGAACCATTAGTAGGATGCTTTCTACTTCCTAGTCCGGGCAACTCAGTGGATGGTGATAGTAGTTTACATCTTATCTGTTGAGCCTCTAATTTTACATCAGCCATTGTTGTGATAGAGGTGGTGGTGTATGTTAAGATGGCATTCCATGGCCAGGCGTGGTGGTTCACGCCTTTAATCCCAGCACTTTGGGAGGCTGAGGGGGGTGGATCACCTGAGGTCGGGAGTTCGAGACCAGCCTGACCAACGTGGAGAAACCCCATCTCTACTAAAAATACAAAAAATTAGCTGGGCATGGTGGCACATGCCTGTAATTCCAGCTACTGGGGAGGCTGAGGCAGGAGAATCGCTTGAACCCGGGAGGCAGAGGTTGTGGTGAGCAGAGATCGTGCCATTGCATTCCAGCCCAGGCAACAAGAGCAAAACTCTGTCTCAAAAAAAAAAAAAAAAAAAAGGGCATTCCACAAGAGAACCAGAAGATAAAAAAGAGATATCTGGGGGGAAAAAAAGTTCTGCTACCTTTGCTGGTCTACCTTTCCTGAGCTGTTATTTTTTTCTGTAGTTGGTACTCCATGACTTAATTTTTTACTTTCTTTAAGCTGTTCTACAGGCAGGAACCAAGTCTCATGTCCTCTGCTTTCTCATTTTTTATCCAGAGTGATAAACTTTAGGTGCCACACTCAGGAAATATGTGATAATGGTGATAACTAACATTTATGAGGCATACACTATGTGTCAAGCACTGTGCTGAGTGCTTAGAGGTTGGCATCTCATTTCACCAATGAAGCAACTGAGTCTTGGAGATAATTTATCATTTAGCTGACTTTGGGCAACAAGTCGCAAAGCCAAGCTTGGAGGTCAGGCTGTCAGACACCAAAGTCTGTGCTCTCAATCATTGCTATCTCTCAGTAATATTCTTTCACTAATATTTAGGATATTCATGAAAATTGAGAAAACAGAGCCACAAAGATCAGAGGATGAACTTTGTGATCCTCTGGGGGGAAGGAGCAATGTTATATTGTGTCGTGTTTTCCCTTTGCAGGCTGGTTTACCATGACTTCTTCAGAGACCCTCTCAACTGGTCAAAAACTGAGGAGGCCCTTCCTGGGGGGCCGCTGGGAGCCTTGAGAGCCATATGCAAGAGGACAGATCCTGGTCCTGTCACCATTGCTCTCGATTCACTCAGCTGGCTGCTGCTTCACCTTCCCTGCACCACACTCTGCCAGGCCCTGCATGCTGTGAGCCATCAGGACTCCTGTCCTGGTGAGACCCCTCCTTCATTATTTCCCCTCATATATCTCCCTCTGCCAAGGAGTGTGCCCCTTTTCCTTTCTACCCTAGAAGAAACATCTGGGTTCTCCAGTCAGACCTTTTTTCATTTTTTTGAACTTTTTGTCTGGTTTTTTTTTTTTTTTTTTTTACTTCCCCTTAATGCCATCTACCATTTGCTTTTTTTCCTCCAAGTTATTTTTTACTCATTTGTTTCACTCATTCATTTATTTAACAAATCAATAGTAAATACATATAATATGTCAGGTACAATTCTAGATAATGGCAAAATACAGACTGACTGTAGCTGGGTCCTTGCCTTCCAGGAGCTCGAAGTCCCATAAAAGATGGAGATAAGTAAACAGGCAGTTACAAGATGGTCTGATAAAGGCCATGATGATATAGGACATGCACAGGGTACCTTAAAGAAGGGCACTCTCGGCTGGGCGCGGTGGCTCACACCTGTAATCCCAGCACTTTGGGAGGCCGAGGTGGGCAGATCACAAGGTCAGGAGATCGAGACCATCCTGGCTAACACGGTGCAACCCCATCTCTACTAAAAATACAAAAAAAATTAGCTGGGCCTGGTGGCGGGCGACTGTAGTCCCAGCTACTTGGGAGGCTGAGGCAGGAGAATGGCATGAACCTGGGAGGCGGAACTTTCAGTGAGCCGAGATCGCGCCACTGCACTCCAGCCTGGGTGATACAGCGAGAGTCCGTGTCAAAAAATAAAGGCACTCTTGAAGAGCAAGCGGTCAGCCAGGCAGATTTGGCCGGGCAGGGGCACTGGGACTAGCCCTGAAGTGCACTGTGGGTACTCGAATGGACTTAGGAGTCAGACGCTCAGCTTTGTATTAAGGTGCTTGACTTTCACTTGCTTCACTTTCCGCTGTATATGGGGGAAGGTACAAGGGAAGTATTAGGATAAACCACTATATTGCCATTTCTTAGATCAAAAATTGTTAAATATTGGCTGGGCACGGTGGCTCACACCTGTAATCCCAGCACTTTGGGAGGCCAAGGTAGGTGGATCAGCTGAGGTCAGGAGTTGGAGACCAGCATGGCCAACATGGTAAAACCCTGTCTCTACTAAAAATACAAAAAATTAGCTGGGTGTGGTGGCGCACTTTTGTAATCCCAGCTACTCGGGAGGCTGAGGCAGGAGAATCACTTGAACCCAGGAGGCAGAGGTTGCAGTGACCTGAGATCACACCACTGTACTTCAGCCTGGGTGACAGAGAAATACTTCATCTCAAAAAATAAAAACTAAAAACAGTCCAGGCATGGTGGCTCACGCCTGTAATCCCAGCACTTTGGGAGGCCGAGACAGGTGGATCATGAGGTCAGGAGTTCAAGACAAGCCTGGCCAAGATGCTGAAACCCCGTCTCTACTAAAAATACAAAAATTCGCCAGGCATGGTGGCACACACCTGTAGTCCAGCTACTCGGGAGACTGAGGCAGAATTGCTGAACCCGGGTGGCAGAGGTTGCAGTGAGCCAAGATTGCGCCACTGCACTCTAGCCTGGGTGACAGCAAGACTCCGTCTCAAAAAAAAAAGAAAAAAGTTGTTAAATGTCAGTGATTTCATATGGTTTAACCTAAAAATGCTGACCTTTGTAAGGATTCCAACATTGTGTTAAAGTGTTTAGCATAGTGCCTGACACTCTCTAAAGGCACTGACTGAGATCTTGGGAAGTTCCAGAAACTACAAGTACTTCCGTGTGTAAGAGATGAGGCCAGAAAGTAAGTGGACACCACCTGCTAGAAGTGTTCATTCCATCCTGAAGGCGGAGGAGCTGCTGAAGGATAGAAGTTAGAGCGGTGCCTTGATCAGCTTTACACGGGGATAATAGAGGAGATTAAGGTATGGGCTGGAGGAGGCTCAGAGCACAGTAGTGAGATTGGCCAAGGGAAGTCAGGATTTTGGCAGCACTGTGATGGAATTGTGGGGCTCTCTCCTTTTCTCTTCACTGTTTGCTCCCAGGCCACCAACCTGAATGCTCCCTACTATCCTACATTTCTTGTCCGTCTCTAGGTGACAGCTCCCCGGTGGGGAAAGTGAGTGTGCTGGGCTTGCTACATGAAGAGCTTCACGGACCAGGCCCTGTGGGAGCTCTCAGCAGCCTTGCGCAGACTGAGGTGACCCTGGGCGGTACAAAGGGCCAGGCCTCGGCCCACATCCTGTGTCGGAGGCCCCGACAGCGCCCAACTGACCAGGTCAGAAGAACCAACAGGGAAGGACTGGAAATTGGGGGCAGAGAAAGGAGTGGCACAATGGGAAGAACAATGAAAATGCTGATTATTTCAAGGAGACTTTAAAAACAAAGTTTTTTTAGAGATGGGGTTTCACTGTGTTGGTCAGGGTGGTCTCAAACTCCTGGGCTCAAGTGATCCTCCCACCTCAGCCTCCAAAGTGCTAGGATTACAGATGTGAGTGAGTGTGCCCGGCCCTCAGGGAGACCTTTTTTAAAAAAAAGCTGATTGGGTATCTCTCTCTGTTTTCCATCACTTACCTCATTTAATCTTCTCAGCTATGGTGTAAGGTAGATTGTTTTATTATCACAGTTTTTCAGGTGGGAAAGCCAGTACAGGGAGGGGTTTTTTTTCCTTGTTTCTTTTCTTTTTTTTTTTTGGACAAGGTCTCACTCTGTGGCCCGGGCTGGTGTGCTGTAGTGCAATCATAGCTCATGGCAGCTTTGACCTCCCATGCTCAAGTGATCCTCCTGCCTCAGCCTCTGGTGTAGCTGGAGCTGGGAACACAGGCACGTAGCACCACAGCCAGCCAGCTTGTTAGTTTTTTATATAGGTGGGATCTCACCCTGTTGCCCAGGCTGGTCTTGAATTACTGGGGTCAAGCCATCCTCTGGCCTTGGTCTCCCAAAGTGCTGGGATTACAGGTGTGAGCCACTGCACGCGGCCCAGGGAGGTTTAAATTTAAGTCACTTACCAAGATTATAAAGTGTAAGTGGGGCCCAGGCAAGGTGGCTCACGCCCGTAATCCCAGCACTTTGGGGGGCCAAGGTAGGCAGATTGCGTGAGGTCAGGAGTTTGAGACCAATCTGGCCAACATGGTGAAATCCCATCTATACTAAAAATACAAAAATTAGCCGGGCATGGTGCGCACACCTGTAGTCCCAGCTACTCTGGAGGCTAAGGCAAGAGAATCACTTGAACCCGGGAGGCAGAGGCTGCAGTGAGCCAAGATCATGCCGCTGCACTCCAGCCTGGGCAACAGAGTGAGACTCCTCAAAAAAAAAAAAAAAAAATGTAAGTGGGGCTGGGCAAGGTGGCTCACGCCTGTAATCCCGGCACTTTGGGAAGCAGAGGTGGGCAGATCACCTGAGGTCAGGAGTTCAAGACCAACCTGGCCAACATGATGAAACCCCGTCTGTACTAAAAATACAAAAATTAGCTGGGCATAGTGGTGGGTGCCTGTAGTCCCAGCTACTCGGGAGGCTGAGGCGGGAGAATCACTTGAACCTGGGAGGCGGAGGTGGAGGTGAGCCAGGAACATGCCACTGCACTCCAGCCTAGGCAACAGAGTGAGACTCTGTCTCAAAAAAAGAGTAAGTGGGGCTGCTCTGCCTAAGGAGTAGCCATCCTTTTATTCCTTTACTTCCTTAATAAACTTGCTTTCACTTTTGAAAATAAAATAGAGGCTGGGCACAGTGGCTTACACCTGTAATCCCCACATTTTGGGAGGCCGAGGTGGGCAGATCACCTGAGATTAGTGGTTCGAGACCAGCCTGGCCAACACAGAGAAACCCCATCTCTACTAAAAATTCAAGTTAGCTGGGCGTGGTAGTACGCGCCTGTAATCCCAGCTACTCGAGAGGCTGAGGCAGGAGAATCACTTGAACCTGGGAGGTGGAGGTTGCAGTGAGCCAAGATCACGCCACTGTACTCCAGCCTGGGCAACAAAGCCAGACCCTGTCTCAAAAAAAAATTAAAAGTTGAGGGCAGGGGCTGAAAGCAGTGAAATAGGTGATTGGGGGCTGAGGATGTGAGGTCCTAGAGTCTCTCTAGTTTCTTCAGTAAGATGAAAAAAACTCTTTTCTTTTTTCTCTCCAGACTCAGTGGTTCTCCATACTTCCAGACTTCAGCCTGGATCTCCAAGAGGGACCCTCTGTAGAGTCCCAGCCCTGCTCTGATCCTCATATACCCCCGGTATCTAAGAATGCCAGGGCCAGAACAAGGAAATGTAGTTTAGGGTCTGGTCAAAGGGGAGAGAATAAAAGCTGCAGAGGTTGGGGGTGGGGTCAGGGATTCTAGGGATGGGGCAGAGTGGCAGCATCCTTTGTACCTACAGGTGGATCCCACAACTCATTTGACCTTTAACCTTCACCTGTCCAAGAAAGAGAGAGAAGCCAGAGATAGCCTGATCCTGCCCTTCCAGTTCAGCTCTGAAAAGTAAGGTCGGGACCTGGGTACGTGGATCCCTGAGTAGAGCCCAGCATCTGGGCCACGGAGAGGTGGGGCAACAGCAGGCTATTGACTAACCTGACTTTATAGGGGCTGAAGTCCACCTCCAGAGACAAGTCCAAGTTCTTGATCCACCCATTCCCCCTACAATGGCCGAGGGCCTTTATGTCTCTTTTCTCTCCCTTAGACCCTTGGGTCACAGCTCCAGTTGTCCCCAGAGCACCCTGGGCCTGGGCTGAGCCAGACCAGACCCTTGGGAGGTGGCCCTATCCCTAGGCAGTGGTGCTAGGAGGACAGAAGGCTATATGGGCGTGGCAAAGGCTGGTTAACAAGGGTTTAGTGCATGCCTGCTGTTCTGTGCCCAGTGTGTGGGTGGATGAAGCAAGACTACAAGATCCTTGCCCCCAAGCTGCTAGGAACTTACGGTTTTATTAGGAGAGCAGTACAAGGGTATCTATTCCAGTACCAAATGGTGCTTCAGCTCTAACATGGAGGTGAGAGAAAGGGACTTGGACCAAGAAAATGACATGGAGGCCTAACAGGTTGCCTGAATGAGAGTCACAGTCACCTGGAAGAAAGTATCCAGACCCAACCTGTCAGCTACCCTCACCAGCACCAAATCTTCCCTTCTCAGACAGCAGGCTCTCCTGCGGCCTAGGCCAGGCCAGGCTACCAGCCACATCTTCTATGAGCCAGATGCTTATGATGACCTGGACCAAGAAGACCCAGATGACGACCTAGATATTTGACTGGTCAGATTTGATTAGATTGTAATTGGAGGGGGCGCAGGAAGACTTTGGGCCCAGAACCATCTTTCTCTTGTTTGTGTTAGCCTTACCCTGTCCCTACCCCACCTTGGTTCCCCTTGTCTATGGATCCCTGCTCTGTGAGCTAGGAAGCAGCGTCTCATCAGGACAGAAGGTAGGATGAAGACATGGGATAATGTGAGAGTAGAACCCCGTACCTAATAAAATCTTTATTTTTTTATTAAAAAAGAAATACTTTGGTAGCTATTTAAATAAGGGGGGTGGGAATGGATGTCAAGATACAAGCACCTGCATCTTTTAGTCTATTGTCAATGGAGTCTGGGGGCCAGGAATGGTGTGCAGGCCACTGGGGCGCTAAGTGTTCTGAACTGAAGTAGGTGCAGTAAGGTTCCAAGCTCCCTGCGAGGATCCAGACGGGAGGAAAGCAGAGGCCCTGAAGGGAAAAAAGCCTGCTTCCCAAAACTTACTTTTTATTACTGTACAAAAAGCACACACTCCCTCTTTTTGTCTCTCCCACCAACACCCCCCACCCCCCACCCAAGAGGACTATACATGGAGTGCAGGGACAGAGTGACCAGGAGGCCTTTGTCCCGCACCCTGCCCACAGGCTGAGCTCAGCCCCAGGCCCTTTCAGGCATCTAGACACGCCCACAGCCTGTCAGGCTGGGGCCAGGAGATTCCAGGTCACACATACTCCTTGGAAGAGTTGGACTTAGGGTAAGAGCGGGGTGCATGGTACCCAGCCTTGCTCTCATTCCTAGGACAGGAACAGGAGAGCAGTGCACCTCCCAGGATGACTAGGGCAGACCCTGCCCAGCCAATAAAGATGGCAGGACCAAACTCATACCTGTGAAGAGAAAGGGGTGGTTAGAAACCCTGACCTGCCTCTGCCCTCCTCCCTATCCCGGGACCCCAGACCTGTCCCCTTAGGAGGCAGGGTTCCCAGACTTACTTCATGTTGGTAGGGATCAAGGGGTTATAAAAGTCTGTGACAATCTGATGGCCATACCAGGAGCAAGCTATCAAGGCGGCAAGACCTGGAGAGAGAATGAGGGTTTCGGTATAGTGGGACCCCAAACGGGCACCTTGCCCAGCCTCGCTCCTCCCAGATGGGAGAACCCTGGGGCTCACCTGCCACGATGAAAATTATGCCTCCACCCATGGCTATACGGGCCTTCTTCACTTTGTCGTCTTCCCCACAGCGTGTGCACTTCATGCCCATCGTGGCCACAAACATGGCCAGGAAGCCCAGCACCAGGGAGACCACCATTAGGGCTCGAGTGGCCTGCATAGCCGCTGCGGGCGAGGGGAAAGGGCGCCGTCATTGCTGGAAATGCAGGTGGCTCCAGCCTTCGTGCAGCCGGCCGCGCCCACTAACCCCTGGACCCCGTCTGTCCGGCGCCGTGTTCTGCCGCGGGCCAGGGGTGCCCAGGTGTCCGAGGCCTGGGCCAAACGGGCAGGTCCCCGCCCCTCCCAACAGCGCGGCCTTCCTGCTCCCGCCCCGCCCTCTCCGCTCAAGGATCCGCCCGGGGCGCCGGGGTTTCGGTGAAACTGCCCTGTATAGGGGGAAGGGTGAAAGGGGCAACGAAAGGAAGCCGAGACGGTGGCCCGAGCCCCGCGCGGCGCACATGCCAGCCGGCGGCCCTGCTCTGAGCCGCTATCGAGGCCACCGGGTTTGTGGCTTCGGCTAATCGGCCGATAAGATTAGAGGCCGCAGGCGGCGGCCCACTGTGACCAGCCGCACCGCCCTTCGGCCCTCGGCGCGCCCGGTGCCCCGCGCCCCGGGGTCGTTTCTGTCTGAGAAAAGGGCGGAAGATGACGGAGGCCGTGGCCTGCCCAGGGATTGGGGAGGGGACGGCTCCGGCCTAAGAACCGCTGCTCGGAGCCAGGGACTAGGCTGGGTTGGGGGGCGGAAGAGGACCGTGGGCGACCGAGGTGCGCGCCCACGTGCAGCCGCCAGAACCCCGGCCCGCCCCCGCCCAGCCTCGCCGCCCCCACCCGACCACTTCCTCGTCCTGCAGCTCCCCGGCAACCCAGGGCGCCCAGCGTGGGGCTTCGGCTCTCCCACGCGCGCCACCCCGCCACCTCGGTCCGGGGCGCGTCCGCCCCGTCGGTCCCGCGGCCTTACCGGGCAGGGCGAGCACCGAGTCGTACATTTTGCAGCTCATCATCCCCGTGCTTTGCGTGACGCAGTCCATCCACAGCCCCTTGTACATGGCCTGGGCCGTGATGATGTTGTCGCCCGCATAGGAGCTCATCTGCCACTGCGGGATGGCGGTGCAGGCCACCAGACCCACCCAGCCCAGCAGGGCCATGGAGAAGCCCAGCAACTGCAGGCCCGAATTGGCCATTTCCGCCCTCAGAAAACACTGGGGGCGCCGGGCCCCTACAGTAAAACAAACGACACTTGGGGGGCAGCCCCACGAAAGAAAACTTGAGGTAGAGTTTTCCGGTCACCCAAAGAGACAAAAAGAGTTTGGGTCAGGTGAATGCAAATCTTGTCACCGAAGTACACACAAATCGACCCCTCCAGTGAAGCGAAGGCCTCGCAGCAGAGGGAATAGGATCCGCCGGGAGGGTGGTTCCAGACAAAAGCGGTCCCCGAAGGCCAGGCGGTTCCCTCCGGCGCTCTCGGCGACCCTAGCCAAACAAAAGGTGGAGGGGCCGTCTGGGCGCGGTTCTGGGCGCCGGCAAGTCCCAAAGTATCCTGGGCTGTTAGTCCGAGGCTGCGGTGCGCAGCAGAGGTGGTTCGGAGGTGAGCCAGCAGGTGCGGGCGGACAGGTGGGGCGCACCTGAGTATATGTAGGGCGTCGGGGGCGCGGCCCGCGGGCCCCGGGAGCGCGGGAGGGGAAGGCGGGACCGGAGGGGCGGCCGAGGGTGACCTGACGTCACCGAAGGGACACTCACCTGAACCGGAAGTCGTGGCCCCCACCCCTCCTTGCCCAGGTGAGGAGGAAGAAACCTGAGCACCAGGGTCACGCCCCTTCGCTTGCCCGGTTTTGACCGCCGCTGGGGAGGAGGCGGTGGCTCCCCGGGAGTCCCAAGCTCCGAATCAGCCCCTCCGGACTGGATTTCCCTCGAACACCGGGATGCCCCTTCCCTTCTTCCCAACAGGTGCGCCTGGGACGCTGCGGGGCGCCCCTGACCAGCCTCGGCGCCGCCCTTTTCCGGCCGGGTTCTGTCCAAAGTGCTCTCTCCCCGGCCCTGCTTTCGCCCTCACCCGCTGCTCTCCTTTTTTTTCTGTCTCCTACCCTAGTCGATCCCACCTTCGGGGACCCTGGCCCGATCCCTGAGAGTCGCCCCCTTCAGCACCCGCTTCACGGTCCCGGTTCTCTGGCTCTGCTACAGACACCCGGCTTCTGAGCGTGGCTCCCCAACAGCCCCACCTGCCTGTGCCCCCATTCCAACCCGACATGACTTACAGCCTGAACCCTTTGCACTCAACCTCCCCACCTACCACTAGCCCCTCCGGCATCAAGGATCCTAACTGGAGGAAGAAACCGCTGGGACCGAAAGCCGGCCGAGGGTGGGGAGCGGGGTGACGGCTAGGTCAGAGTCTTGGCCACACCCATCGTTCCCCTCCCTTAAAGTCTTTTCAGACCTATCCTCCACCTTTCCCATCCCTCCCCCACACTCGCCCGTTTCTCTTTCCCTCCCGAGCACTGCCTATTGCTGTGCACACCCTCACGCCCTCACTGTTCCGTCCTCCCTGTAATCTGGCTCTCTAAGGTGGTCGTCCATGGTCCCTCACCCTGCAGTTTTGCTCTGTCTCCCCAAAGCGTTGCTCCCTCCTTCCTCCTGGCACCCCTTCCAGCCTTTTGCTCCTTCCTCCTTCATCTTTGGTCATCTCCCCTTCCTGCCTTTCCTGCTTTGGAGCTCCCTATTTTACTCCTTGTCTTTTTTGTTTGTTTGTTTGTTTGAGAGGGGAGGGGTCTGTGTTACCCAGGCTGGAGTGCAGAGGTGCAAATCTCAGCTCACTACAGCCTCGCCTCCCGGGCTCAAGCGATCACCTCGCCTCAGCGTCCCCAGTAGCTGGGACCGCAGGTGCACACCACCACGCCCAGCTAAAGTTTTTGTATTTTTGGTGGAGAAGGGGTTTCACCGTGTTGCTCAGGCTGCTCTCGAACACCTGAACTCAAGCAATCCCCCTACCCCCGCCTCCTAAAGTGCAGGATTACAGGCATGAGCCACCGCACCCAGACCACTCCTTGTCTTTTCGTTTACCTTTGCGCCTTGTCTCCAGTCTCCTTGGAACCCAGCATCAGCAATTACTCTTTCTTTCCCCTTCTTAGGTGCACACTGCACTTTCCCCACCCACCCTGCCCAGTTTCCTCCCAATCTTCCTACTACCCTCCAACCTCCTCATACTTCTCAGATTCTCACATACCCTGTTTATTCTGGCTCTGTCTCATTTCATTTTCCTCTCTCCGTTTTTTTACCTCAACTCTCTCACGTTTTTTTATCTTTTTTTGCCCTCTCAAACATTTCTCTCCTTCCTTCATTTATTCGCTAAACATATTAAAGGCTCCCTTATGCTAAGCTAATTGACCTGCTTTTGTATAAAATGAAGACTTTCATGAACTCTTTTTTTTTTTTTTTTTTTTGAGACAGAGTTTTGCTCTTGTCACCCAGGCAGGAGTGCAATGGCGTGATCTCGGCTCACTGCAACCTCCACCTCTTGGGTTCAAGTGATTCTCCTGCCTCAGCCTCCCAAGTAGCTGGGGGGGGTACAGGTGCCCACCACCATGCCCGGCTAATTTTTTTTTTTTTTTTTGACACGGAGTCTCGCTGTCTCCCACGCTGGAGTGCAGTGGCGCTAACTTGGCTCACTGCAATCTCCGCCTCCCAGGTTCACGCCATTCTCCTGCCTCAGCCTCCCGAGTAGCTGGGACTACAGGCGCCTGCCAGCATGCCCGGCTAATTTTTTGTGTTTTTAGTAGAGACGGGGTTTCACTGTGTTAGCCAGGATGGTCTCGATCTCCTGATCTTGTGATCCACCTGCCTCGGCCTCCCAAAATGTTGGGATTACAGGCGTGAGCCACCGAGCCCAGCCAGTTTTTGTATTTTTAGTAGAGACGGGGTTTCACCATGTTGGTCAGGCCAATCTCGAATTCCTGACATCAGGTGATCCCAACCCACCTCGACCTCCCAAAGTGCTGGAATTACAGGCGTGAGCCACCACTCCCAGCCATGAACTCTTTGTTATTCATTTTTATTGTTGTATTTTTGGATTAATGGACTTTTCTGGATTAATGTACCCTTAGAGACAGGGTCTCACTCAGTCGCCCAGGCTAGAGTGCAGTGGTGCAATTACAGCTCACTGCAGCCTTGAACTCCTGGGCTCAAAGAATGTTCCCCCCGCCCCCCGCCAACAAATAGCTGCAGTTACAGCCGTGTGTCATCATTGTTCTGGCATTGTTTGTTTTTTGAAACAGTCTTGCTCTGTCACCCAAGCTGGAGTGCAGTGGTGCGATCTTGGTTCACTGCAACCTCTGCCTCTGGGATTCAAGCAATTCTCCTGCCTCACCCTCCCGAGTAGCTGGGATTACACGCGCGCATCACCACGCCCAGCTAATTTTTTGTATTTTTAGTAGAGACGAGGTTTCACCATGTTGGTCAGGCTGGTCTCAAATTCCTGACCTCAAGTGATCTGTCTGCCTCAGCCTCCAGAGTGCTGGGACTACAGGCATGAGCTACCGCAACCGACTTTCCTTTTTTTTTTTTTTTGAGATGGAGTCTTACTCTGTCCCCTAGGCTGGAGTGCAATGGCTCCATCTTGGCTCACTGCAAGCTCCGCCTCCTGAGTTCACGCCATTCTCCTGCCTCAGCCTCCTGAGTAGCTGGGATTACAGGTACCCGCCACCACACCCGGCTAATTTTTTTGTATTTTTTTAGTGGAGACGGGGTTTCACCATGTTAGCCAGGATGGTCTTGATCTCCTGACCTCGTGATCTGCCCATCTCAGTCTCCCAAAGTGCTGGGATTACATGTGTGAGCCACCACACCCAGCCCTTTTTTTTTTTTTTTTTTTTTTTTAATTTTAAAAGACTAGTCAGGTGCAGTAGTGAGAAGGGGACGAGAGTAGAAAAAGAAGTTCCATCTGTAACTGATTGTGAACAATCAATTGAAATAATTCACTACCTTCAGACCAGCTGAGATTTTCTTGAACATTTTCCTTTGAGCTCTAAGGAAAATGTTTGTCATCACTATACGCGGCTTCTCTCCAAACTCACTGCTGCCACCCTACACCAGCCCAAGGCTGGACACGGCAACTGCCTCCAAACTAATCTCCCTGCTTCCACACTGATCCTTTTAAACTCTATTCTCTGGAGTGACCGCTTCTTACCCACTCAGAGCTTTGTCATTTCCTGTTTAAAATCTTTCACTGACACTCGTGTTCTCGCCAGTAAGTGCCACACCATGGCTGACCTGACGGCCTCAACCACACTTCTCTGTGTTCCTGCCAACTGAATTGCCTTTGTACAGTCTGGTCTCTGGGTCTGGAAGCTCTTCTCCATCCACTCCCACCCACCTTCCTCTATCCAGCTAACCAACTCATCCTTCAGCTATCCCTCAAATATCACTTCTTTTAGAAAGCCTGGCCTGACCACCCCACCCCAAACTGAGTCAGATCATCTGCATAGTACTCTCACGGCTACCAGTACTTTGCTTTCAAAGCTCTTTTCACAGTTGGAAAATACTATATTTACTTTATGTGCTTATTTATTCAGTATCAATATCCCCACTGTACTGTACGGTCCAAGAGGGTAGAGATTTGTCTGGGTTTTATCACCAATAAATATTTGATGAATGAATAAATTGCAAATAAATAATATTTTCATTCACTGTTCAACAAATATTTTCTTTTTTCTTTCTATTTTTTTTTTTTTGAGACGGAGTCTCACTTTGTCGCCCAGGCTGGAGTGCGGTGGCGCGATCTCGGCTCACTGCAAGCTCCGCCTCCCGGGTTCACGCCATTCTCCTGCCTCAGCCTCCCGAGCAGCTGGGACTACAGGTGCCCGCCACCACTCCCGGCTAATTTTTTGTATTTTTAGTAGAGACGGGGTTTCACCGTGTTAGCCAGGATGGTCTCGATCTCCTGACCTCGTGATCCACCCACCTCGGCCTCCCAAAGTGCTGGGATTACAGGCGTGAGCCACCGTGCCCGGCCTCTTTTTTCTTTTTTCTTTCTTTCTTTCTTTTTTTTTTTTGAGACAGTCTTGCTCTGTCACCCAGGCTGGAACGCAGTGGCGATCTTGGCTCATCACAACCTCTGCCTCTCAGGTTCAAGCAATTCTTGTGCCTCAGCTTCCCAAGTAGCTGGGATTACAGGCATGCACCACCATGTCCAGCTAATTTTTAAAATATTTTTAGTAGAGATGGGGTTTCACCATGTTGGCCAGGCTGTTCTCAGACTCCTGACCTCAGGTGATCCGCCCACCTTGGCCTCCCAAAATTCTAGGAGGGAAAATAGCTGGGACTACAGGCGTGAGCTACCGCACCCAACCCTCAACAAATATTTCCTAAGTGTCTATAATGTGCCAAACATGGCCAGGCACAGTGGTTATGTCTGTAGTCCCAGCTACCCAGGAAGCTGAGGTGAGAAGATCGCTTAAGCCTATAAGTTCGAGGCTGCAGTGAGCCGTGATCATGCCACTGCACACCCCAGCCTGGGCAACAGAGGGAGATTCTATCTCTAAAAAAAAAAAAAGGTGTGGCCAGGCATGGTGGCTCATGCCTGTAATCCCAGCGCTTTGGGAGGCAGAGGCAGGAAGATCACGAGGTCAGGAGTTAGAGACCAGCCTAGCCAACATTGTGAAACCCTATCTACTAGAAATACAAAAAATTAGCTGGTGGCAGGGGCCTGTAATCGCAGCTACTCAGGAGGCTGAAGCAGGAGAATCACTTGAACCTGGGAGGCACAGGTTGCAGTGAGCTGAGACCACATCACTGCACTCCAGCCTGGGCAACAGAGCGAGACTCCATCTCAAAAAAAAGGGGTGGGGGCCAGGCAAGGTGGCTCACACCTGTAATCCCAGCATTTTGGGAGGCTGAGGCGGGCAGATCACGAGGTCAGCAGTGCGAGAACAGCCTGGCCAACATGGTGAAACCCCCTCTCACTAAAGATACAAAAAATTAGCTGGTCGTGGTGACACGTGCCTGTAGTCCCAGCTACTCTGGAGACTGAGGCAAGATAATTGCTTGAACCCAGGAGGTGGAGGTTGCAAGGTTGCAGTGAGCCGAGATCGCGCCATTGCACTCCAGCCTGGACAACAGCAAGACTCTGTCTCGATTAAAAAAAAAAAAAAAAAAAAAAGCCAGGTGCAGTGGCTCATGCCTGTAATCCCAGCACTTTGGGAGGTCAGGAGTTCAAGACCAGCCTGGCCAACATGGTGAAACCCCGTCTCTACTTAAAATACAAAATTTAGCCAGGCATGGTGGTGGGCGCCTGTAATCCTAGCTACCTGAGAGGCTAAAGCAGGAGAATTGCTTGAACCCGGGAGGCAGATGTTGCAATGAGCCAAGATTGCGCCATTGCACTCTAGCCTGGGGGACAAGAGCAAGACTTCATCTGAAAAAAAAAAAAAAAAAGATCAGTCACTATAGTTGACCCTGGCAATACAGCAGGAAACAAAACAGATAAGGATACTGAACTCATGCAACTTATTTTCTAGAAGGAAGAAGCAGACAATAAAGACATAAACAAAACAGTGCATGTTTTGAAAGCAATAAAGCAGTGTAATGTGATGAGGTTCAATCTACTCTAGGATGAGGTCAGGGAGAACTTTTTGAGGAAATGACTGTTAAATAATAAGCCAGCGGCTGGGCGCAATGGCACATGCCTGTAATCCCAGCACTTTGGGAGGCTGAGGCAGGTGGTTCACCTGAGGTCAGGAGTTCAAGACCAGCCTGGCCAACATGGTGAAAACCCATCTCTACTAAAAATATTTTTAAAAATTAGCCAGGCATGATGGTGTGTGCCTGTAATCCCAGCTACTCAGGAGGCTGAGGCAGGAGAATCGCTTGAACCTGGGAGGCAGAGGTTGCAGTGAGCCGAGATCATGCCATTGCACTCCAACCTGGGTGACAAGAGCAAAACTCCATCTCAAAAAAACAAAAAATAATAATAGTAAGCCACGAGGGAACCATATTATAGGCAGAAGGAACAGCAAGTGCAAAGGCCTTGTATGGATTGCCCCTTTGAGACTCATACTAATTAATTTAAAGCAGAATTTCTCAACTTTGACACTGTCAACATTTTTTCTCCCTGCTATCTCTATTGCCATTTTGGGCTAATTTTTTGTTGTCCTGCATATTATAGGATATTTAGGAGCATCTCTGACTTCTATCAATTAGATACACCCTCCCCTGCACCTAAGTGTGACAAAAATGTCTCCAGATATTGCCAAATGTCCCAGGGAGGAAAGGAGCAAAATGGGTCCCAGTAAAGTGTGACTGGTGAGCATCATTGTGGATTTTTTTCCTCTAATGGCCTTGAAGTAAGTAGTTGGATAACAGGATCCAAGTAGGGACCAGACGCGGTGGTTCACGCCTGTAATCCCAGCACTTTGGGAGGCTGAGGCGGGCGGATCACCTGAGGTCAGGAATTTGAGACCAGCCTGACCAACATGGAGAAACCCTGTCTCTACTAGGAATACAAAATTAACCGGGCGTGTTGACGCATTCCTGCAATCCCAGCTACTCGGGAGGCTGAAGCAGGAGAATCGCTTGAACCTGGGAGGCAGAGGTTACAGTGAGACGAGGTCTCACCATTGCACTCCAGCCTGGGCAACAAGACTGAAACTCCGTCAAAAAAAAAAAAAAGTAAAAAAAAAGGATCCAAGTAGATGAATAGTTGAAATTAACTAGAGTTGGGTGTTACTAAAAAGAGGAAGAAGGAGTTTTATAATATTTTCATGAGAGTGATTGTGTTAGATTATATATATAAATTGGGTAAGAGGGAGAGCAAACACAAAAGAGTTGATGGATAGTGAAAAACTGGTAGGGTCAATGGTTTAGAGGTCCCCTGAGGTGAAGGAAGTGAGGATACATGAGGCTGGGCATGGTGGCTCATGTCTGTAATCCCAACATTTAGGGAGGCTGAGGTAGGTGGATCACTTGAGCTCAGGAGTTGGAGACCAGCCTCGGCAACATGGCAAAACCTCATCTCTACCAAAAAAATACAATAGCAAAAAGTTACCCAGGCATGGTGCTGGCACCTGTAGTCCTAGCTACTCACTTGAGAGGCTGCGGTGGGAGGATCACTGAAGCCTGGGAGGTCGAGGCTACTGTGAGCCATGATCATACCACTGCACTCCAGCCTGGGCAACAGAGGGAGACCCTGTCTCAAAAACAGAAAAGAAAGGACCGGGTGCGGTGGCTCAAGCCTGTAATCCAGCACTTTGAGAGGCCGAGGCGGGCAGATCACAAGGTCAGGAGATCAAGACCATCCTGGCTAACACGGTGAAACCCCATCTATACTAAAAATACAAAAAAAATTAGCCGGGCATGGTGGTGGGCACCTGTAATCCCAGCTACTTGGGAGGCTGAGGCAGGAGAATGGCATGAACCCGGGAGGCAGAGCTTGCAGTGAGCCAAGATGGCGCCACTGCACTCCAGCCCGGGCGACAGAGCAAGACTGCGTCTCAAAAAAAAAAAAAAAGGCCGGGCGCGGTGGCTCAAGCCTGTAATCCCAGCACTTTGGGAGGCCGAGACGGGTGGATCACGAGGTCAGAAGATCGAGACCATCCTGGCGAACACGGTGAAACCCCGTCTCTACTAAAAAATACAAAAAACTAGCCGGGCGAGATGGCGGGCGCCTGTAGTCCCAGTTACTTGGGAGGCTGAGGCAGGAGAATGGCGTAAACCCGGGAGGCGGAGCTTGCAGTGAGCTGAGATCCGGCCACTGCACTCCAGCCTGGGTGACAGAGCGAGACTCCGTCTCACAAAAAAAAAAAAAAAGAAAGAAAGAAAAAATAGGGAGAGAGAGAAAGGGCTGGGCGTGGTGGCTCATGCCTGTAATCCCAGCACTTTGGGAGGCTGAGGCGGACAGATCACGAGGTCAGGAGATCAAGACCATCCTGGCTAACATGGTGAAACCCTGTCTCTACTAAAAATACAAAGAAAATTAGCCGGGCATGGTGGCAGGTTCCTGTAGTCCCAGCTACTCGGGAGGCTGAGGCAGGAGAATGGCGTGAACCCGGGAGGCGGAGCTTGCAGTGAGCAGAGATTGCGCCACTGGGCAACAGAGTGAAACTCTGTCTCAATAAATAAATAAATAAAATTTTTTAAAAAGCAAAAAAATAAAAAATAAAAAGAAGTGAGAATATGTGAGTAAATGAACTAGAAGGCCAGAAATGATTATGAAACATTCCTGGCTTGAATCTAAAAAATTGGAAGCAGGCCAGGCACAGTGGCTCATGCCTATAATCCTAGCACTTTGGGAGGCCGAAGCAAGCAGATCACTTGAGGCCAAGCAGATTGCTTGAGGCTTGAGACCAGCCTGACTTGTTAACATGGCAAAACCCCATCTCTACTAAAAATACAAAAATTGGCCAGGTGTCGGAGGCCTGCAGAGAGCCGAGATCACGCTACTGCACTCCAGCTTGGGTGACAGAGCAAGACTCAGTTTCAAAAAAAAAGCCAGGCGTAATCCCAGCTTCTTGGGAGGTTGAGCCATGAGAACTGCTTGAATCCAGGAAGCAGAAATTGCAGTGAACTGAGATCACACCAGTGCACTCCTGCCTGGGCAACACAGCAAGACTCTGTCTCAAAACAAAAGAAAAAAATTGTTGCTAGGCATGGCAGCTCATGCCCGTAATCCCAGCATTTTGGGAGGCCAAGGCCGACAGATAGCTTGAGGTCAGGAATTCGAGACCAGCCTGGGCAACATGGTGAAACCTATCTCTGCTAAAAATAAAAAAATTAGCCAGGCATGGTGGTGGGTGCCTATAATCTCCGCTACTCGGGAGACTGAGAATCGCTTGAACCCCAGAGGCAGAGGTTGCAGTGAGCCGAGATCATGCCACCGCACTCTAGCCTGAGCAACAAGAGAGGAATTCCCAACACTTTAGAAGGCCGAGGTTGGCGGATCACTTGAGTTCCGGGGTTCGTGACCAAACTGGCCAACATGGTGAAACCCTGTCTCTACTAAAAACACAAAAATTAGCCGGGCATGGTGGTGCACACCTGTAATCCCAGCTACTCAGGAGGTTGAGGCAGGAGATTCGCTTGAACCCGGGAGGCAGAGGTTGCAGTAAGCCGAGATGGTGCCATTGCACTCCAGCCTGGGCAACAGAGTGAGACTCCATCTCAAAAAAAAAAAAATTGGGAGAGTTTGTTTGTAGAGATAACAAAGCCTAGGGTAGAGGTCTGAGGATGGGCTGAAGAGGAAGGTCACTGGAGAAGAGACTGAGGAGCGGAGAGGCCACGATGGATTGCCCTGATGGATTCTGAAGTTATCAACGATGATGTGAGGAAAATAGGTGAAAAGAGGAAGAGGATGAGCCAGGTGCTAACATTATCAGTGAATGTGGCTGAACAACCAGGTTTGAAGACCCTCGCAACAAGTAGAGGCAGCAGATCATATAGTTTGAGACATTAATTTCAAAGAGCAGAGGATTTTGAAAGATTAAGAAAGAATAAGGGTCTAAGGCCGGGCGCAGTGGCTCACGCCTATAATCCCAGCACTTTGGGAGGCCGAGGCAGGCAGATCATGAGGTCAGGAGTTCGAGACCAGCCTGACCAACATGGTGAAACCCCGTCTCTACTAAAAATACAAAAATTAGCTGGGCGTGGTCGTGCACGTTTGTAATCCTAGCTACTCAGGAGGCTGAGGCAGGAGAATCATTTGAACCCGGGAGGCGGAGGTTGCAGTGAGCCAAGATTGCACTACTGTACTCCAGCCAGGGTGACAGAGCGAGACTCCATCTCAAAAATCAAAGAAAAAAAAAGGGTCTAGACGCAGCACTAGGGAGCAATACTCATACTTGACTCTGCAGTATGCAAAGACCGATGAACAAGTCTCTGTAAAGAGGGTTGCCAGGGAAGTGTGCCCTCCAGACGCCAGGTTCCAGTAAGGTCTAGGAAAGGGAGGTTCAGAGAAGAGGATGGACTTACAAGGATGATGACAGACATTGAGTCCAGAGGTAACAATGGAAAAGTTTGAAAAGTCAAGTCTGGTTGGAAGATTGGGTGATATTAGGGGATATACACTATAGTATGGGATGGTAGATGATGACATTATGAGTTAAGCAACCTCGTATGAAAACCCAACCAACTTGTTTGTTTCTACAGGAAAATGTTCTGAGTTCTGAAAACTGATACATAAATTAACTTTGGAAACTTGCAGCATTATTTATAAAGTAATTGGTCACTGATTAGATTTAAGGCAGATGGAATATTCCAGGTTCTAATTCTGCTTCCTTCAGGACTTCATCCTTGGGCTTTGACCATCTCATCTATCGAATAGGAGTGATAATGTTTTTGCCTACTTGGGAAACAAGAGGCTGGGCTAAGTGTTCCACTACGGTTCATTCTGGAGTAAATATTTGAGATACAGATTTGGAAAAGAAGTGAAAAAGTGACCAACTCATTTATGAGGCTAGGGTAATCTTGCCCCTGAAATCAGTTAGGAATAATATAAAAAATGAATTTTAGGCCCGTTTAATCTATGAATATAGACCCAAAAGTCTTTAATAAAATATTACTTAACTAGGCTGGGAGCAGTGGCTCACACCTGCAATCCCAGCACTTTGGGAGGCTGAGATGGGCAGAACACATGAGGCCAGGAGTTCAAAACCAGCCTGACCAACATGGTGAAACCCCGCCTCTACTAAAAATACCAAAAAATTCAGCCGGGCATGGTGGCTCACGCCTGTAATCCCAGCACTTTGGGAGGCCAAGGCAGGTGGATCACGAGGTCAGGAGATCGAGACCATCCTGGCTAACACGATGAAACCCTGTCTCTACTAAAAATACAAAAAATTAGCTAGGTGTGGTGGCGGGCGCCTGTAGTCCCAGCTACTCGGGAGGCTGAGGCAGGAGAATGGCATGAAACTGGGAGGCAGAGCTTGCAGTGAGCCGAGATAGCACCACTGCACTCCAGCCTGGGCGAAAGAGCGAGACTATGTCTCACAAAAAAAAAAAAAATTACCCAGGCGTGGTGACGCACGCCTGTAGTCCCAGCTATTCAGGAGGCTGAGACGGGAGAATCGCTTGAACCTGAGACGCAGAGGTTGCAGTGAGGCGAGATGGTGCCACTGCACCCCAGCCTGGGTGACACAGCAAGATTCTGTCTAAAAAAAACAAAACAAAAAAATTACAAAATCCATCAATGTAGTTTATCAAATAATAGACTAAAGGAAAAAAAATCAGCAGGACACAGTAGCTCTTGCCTGTAATCCCAGCACTTTGGGAGGCCAAGGTGGGTGAATCATGAGGTCAGGAGATTGAGACCATCCTGGCTAACATGGCGAAACCCCATCTCTACTAAAAATACAAAAAATTAGCCAGGGGTGGTGGCACACACCTGTAGTCCCAGCTACTTGGGAGGCTGAGGCAGAAGAAACACTTGAACCCAGGAGACGGAGCTTGCAGTGAGCCGAGATCACGCCACTGCACTCCAGCCTGGGTGACAGAGTGAGACTTCATCTCAAAAAAAAAAACCAAAAAAGCAGAAAAAAGAAAAAAAGAAAAAAAATCATATGGCTATTTCAAATGAGAATTTTAAAGGGGATTTGATGAGGTTCAATATCTGCTTATCATAAAAACCCTTAGCACACAAAGTTTAGGCAGGAAATTCTTATACTTAAGGAATAATATTAGACTGATCTCTTTTATTATTGAGGAAAAAAACAAAGATGTCCACTGTTACCACCCTTATTTTACAAAATCCTGGAGGTCTTGAGCAGTACTACAAGAAAATAAAAGAAACAAGTAGTGCAAAGATAGGAAAGGAAAACATAAAACTGATTATTTGCCGGACGCAGTAGCTCATGGCTAATCCCAGCACTTTGGGAGGCCGAGGTGGGTAGATCAACAGGTGAGGAGTTCGAGACCAGCCTGGCCAACGTGGTGAACCCATCTCTACTAAAAATACAAAAATTAGCTGCAGGTGGTAGCTCACACCTGTAATCCCAGCTGCTTGCGAGGCTGAGGCAGAAGAATCACTTGAACCTGGAAGGTAGAGGTCACAGTGAGCCAAGATCATGCCACTGTACTCCAGCCTGGGCAACAGAGCAAGACTCTGTCTCAAAAAAACAAAAAAACAAAACAAAACAAAACAAAACAAAAACCCTGATTATTTGCAGGTAGTATAATCATCTACTTAGAAAAACCAATAAAATCACCAGTCGCAGTAGCTCACGCCTGTAATCCCAGCACTTTGGGAGGCTAAGGCAGGTGGATCACCTGATGTCTGGAGTTCGAGACCAGCCTAACCAACTTGAAGAAACCCCACCTCTACTAAAAATACAAAATTAGCCAGGAATGGTGGTGCATGCCTGTAATCCCAGTTACTCAGGAGATTGAGACAGGAGAATTGCTTGAACCCCGGAGGCAGAGGTTGCAGTGAGCTGAGATAGCGCCATTGCACCCTAGCCTGGGTAATGATTGAAACTCCGTCTTAAAATAAATAAATACAATAAAATCAATAGAAAGACTGTAGAACCAACAAGGGTATTCATAAAGGTTGTTGTGTACAAAATTAACCTATAAAACAAATAAACAAAAAAACCACCAGTATTTTACTGCACCAGAAATAACCAACCAGAAAATGTTAAGAAAAAAAAAAAGAAAAAACAAGGCCAGGCACAGTGGCTCATGGCTGTAATCTCAGCACTCTGGGAGGCCAAGATGGGTGGATACTTGAGCCCAAGAGTTTTAGGACGGCCTGGGCAACACAGGGAAACCCTATCTCTACAAAAAAAAAAAATACAAAAATTTGCTGGGTGTGGTGGTATGTGCCTGTAGTCCCAGGTACTTGGGAGGCTGAAGTGGGAGGATTTCTTGAGCCCAGGAGGTCAAGACTGCAGTGAGCTGTGATTGCACCACTCTACTCCAGCCAGGACAACAGAGTGGCACTCTGTTTCAAAAAAAAAAAAAGAAGAAGAAAGAAAAAGAATAATAAAAATAATATTTGGCCAGGCGTGGTGGCTCAAGCCTGTAATCCCAGCACTTTGGGAGGCTGAGGCGGGTGGATCACGAGGTCAGGAGATCGAGACTATCCTGGCTAACATGGTGAAACCCCGTCTCTACTAAAAATACAAAAAATTAGCCGGGCGTGGTGGCGGGCGCCTGTAGTCCCAGCTACTTGGGAGGCTGAGGCAGGAGAATGGCGTAAACCTGGGAGGCGGAGCTTGCAGTGAGCCGAGATCGCGCCACTGCACTCCAGCCTGGGAGACACAGCGAGACTCCGTCTCAAAAAAAATAAAAATTAAAATTAAAAAAAAATAACATTCAATGGCCAGGCCCGGTGGCTCACACTTGTAATCTCAGCACTTTGGGAGGCCGAGGCGGATGGATCACAAGGTCAGGAGTTGGAGACCAGCCTGTCCGTCCAACATGGCGAAAGCCCGTTTCTGCTAAAAATACAAAAAATTAGCCAGGCGTAGTGGCACATGCCTGTAGTCCCAGATACTCGGGAAGGTGAGGCAGGAGAATTGCTTGAACCAGTGAGGTGGAGGTTGCAGTGAGCCAAGATCTCACCATTGCACTCCAACCTGGGCAACAGGGTGAGACTATGTCTCAAAAATAAATAAATAAATAAATAAATAACATTCAATTTGCATCAGTGACAAAATTATAAGGCATCTAGGAACTAACCAAGAATTCCTAAAACTTTAGTGGAAAAATGTTTTTTAATTCTCATAAAATACATAGATGACAGCCAGAATATATAAATCAATAGTCCATGCTTTCGAATGGGATGACTTAATATTATAAAGATATCGACTGTCCTTAGAATAACTTATAATTAAATGCTACCAATAAAAACCCAACTGGCAGCCAGGTGTGGTGGCTCATGCCGGTAATTCTAGCACTTTGGGAGGCCGAAGCAGGTGGATCACCTGAGGTCAGGAGTTCAAGACCAGCCTGACCAACATGGTGAAACTCCATCTCTACTAAAAATACAAAAATTAGCCCATAGTGGTGGCTTATGCCATAATCCCAGCTACTTGGGAGGCCAAGGCAGGAGAATATCTTGAACCCGGGAGGCAGATGTTGCAGTGAGCTGAGATCGCGCCATTGCACTCCAGCCTGGGTGACAAGATCGACATTCCATCTCAAAAAAGAAAAGATAGGCTGGGCGCAGTGGCTTATGCCTGGAATCCCAGCACTTTGGGAGGCCAAGGCGGGCAGATCATGAGGTCAAGAGATCGAGACCATCCTGGCCAACATGGTGAAACCCTATCTCTACTAAAAATGCACAAAATTAGCCTGGTGTGGTGGCAGGCGCCTGTAATCCCAGCTACTTGGGAGGCTGAGGCAGGAGAATCGCTCGAACTCAGGAGACGGAGGTTGCAGTGAGCCGAGATGGCGCCATTGCACTCCAGCCTGGGCAAAAAGAGCGAAACTCCATCTCAAAAAAAAAAAAATCCAACTGTTGTTTTAGTTTTTTCTTTTTAAAAACATTAAATTTATGTAAGCAAGTTTTTTTTTTAAAGGATCTTGTTAAGTGTATCCCCAAATTTGTACAGAGCAATAAAAAAACAACAAATATTAAGTCTATAGCGAAAAGAAAGAGTAACAGCCGGGCACGGTGGCTCACACTTGTAATCCAGCACTTTGGGAGGCTGAGGCGGGCGGATCACTTGAGGACAGGAGTTCAAGACCAGCCTGGCCAACATGGTGAAACCCAGTCTCTACTAAAAATACAAAACAATTAGCCAGGCATGGTGGTGGGCACCTGTAACCCCAGCTACTCAGGAGGCTGAGGCAGAGGAATCCCTTGAACCCAGGAGACAGAGGTTGCAGTGAGTCGAGATCAGGCTATTGCAATCCAGCCTGGGCAACAAGAGAAAACTCTGTCTCAAAAAAAAGAAAGAAAGAAAGAGTAACAAGAAATCTCTTGCCTTTCCCGGAAATTTAAACTTGCTACAAAGTATCATAAAAATCAACTTGTGCAAGAACAGACAAATACATCAATGGAACAGAATACAAATTCAGAGACAGACCCTTACATCATACATCAGAATTTGATATATGATAAAAGTGGTTCACTAAAGAGAAAAATAAATTGGATCCCTAACACCTAAAACAAGGATGAATTCCAGAAGAATCAAGAAGACCTAAATGTGAAAAGTAAAACTGGAAAGTTACTGGAAGAAAATGTAAAAGAATACATCTGTGGTGCAGAGTTGGGAAAGAATATATACAAATGATCAGCAATCACAAACCATAAGGAGAAAAAAATGGTCATTTTCATTGCACTTAAATTAAGAATTTCTGGCCGGGCGCGGTGGCTCAAGCCTGTAATCCCAGCACTTTGGGAGGCCGAGACGGACGGATCACGAGGTCAGGAGATCGAGACCATCCTGGCTAACACGGTGAAACCCCGTCTCTATTAAGAAATACAAAAAACTAGCCGGGCGAGGTGGCGGGTGCCTGTAGTCCCAGCTACTCGGGAGGCTGAGGCCGGAGAATGGCGTAAACCTGGGAGGCGGAGCTTGCAGTGAGCTGAGATCCGGCCACTGCACTCCAGCCTGGGTGACAGAGCGAGACTCCGTCTCAAAAAAAAAAAAAAAATTAAGAATTTCTATTCTGGCCAGGAGCGATGGCTCACACCTATAATCCTAGCACTCTGGGAGGCCGAGGTGGGTGGGTCACCTGAGGTCAGGAGCTCCAGACCCACCTCACCAACATGGCGAAACACTGTCTCTACTAAAAATACAAAAATTAGCTGCATGTGCTAGCTCACACCTGTAATCCCAGCTACTCAGGAGGCTAAGGCAAGAAAATCACTTGAACCCAGTGGGCAGAGGTTGCGGTGAGCCAAGATTGCGCCACTGCACTCCAGCCTGGGTGACAGAGCCAGATTCCATCTGAAAAAAAGAAAAAAATAAATAAATCTATTTCATGAAGTTCACAAAGGAAAAATTAATATAGAGATAATAGAAAAGGAGAAGGTATTTGCAATGCCTAAATCTGACAAGTAACTGATCTCTCTCTCTCTTTTTTTTTTTTTTTTTTTTTTTTGAGACGAAGTTTCGCTCTTGTTGCCCAGGCTGGAGTGCAATGGTGCGATCTCGGCTCACTGCAACTTCTGCCTCCCTGGTTCAAGTGATTCTCTTGCCTCAGCCTCCTGAGTAGCTGGGATTACAGGCGTGCACCACCACGCTAGGCTAAATTTGTATTTTTAGTGGAGACAGGGTTTCTCCATGTTGGTCAGCTAGTCTCAAACTCCTGACCTCAGGTGATCAGCCCACCTTAGCCTCCCAAAGTGCTGGGATTACAGGCGTGAGCCACTGTGCCCAGCCTGATCTCATTTTTTGTTTGTTTGTTTGAGAGGGATCCTCGCTCTGTCACCCAGGCTGGAGTGCAGTGGCATGATCTCGTCTCACTGCAACCTCCACCACCCGGGTTCAGATGGTTCTCTTGCCTTAGCCTCCCTAGTAGCTGGAATTACAGGCACCTGTCACCGCGCCTGGTGACGCCTGGCTGATTTTTGTATTTTTAGTAGAGGCAGGGTTTCACTATGTTGGCCAGGCTGATCTTGAACCCCTGACCTCAGGTGATCTGCCAGCCTCAGCCTCCCAAAGTGCTGGGATTACAGGCATGAGCCACCGCGCCCCGCCAGTGCCATATTATTTGTTGTGGTTGAGAACTGGAGGCGCAATGGGTGCTCCTCAGTGGGACTGTGAGCAGGTAAAGTGTGATGCAACTCATACTGTAAAGTATCGTGCAGCCATAGCTTTGATCATCATACAACACAAGTGGATTTTAAAAACATTGTGGTTACTGAAAATAAGATCAGAGTGAAATATATAACAAGATGCTATTTACAGAAATTTAAAATGTTTGGGCCGGGCGTGATGACTCACACCTGTAATCTCAGCACTTTGGGAGGCTGAGGTGGGCAGATCACTTGAGGTCAGGTGTTGAAGACCAGCCTGGCCAACATGGTGAAACCCCATCTCTACTTAAAATACAAAAATTAGCCAGGCACAGTGGTGCGAGCCTGTAATCCCAGCTACTCGGGAGGCTGAGGCAGGAGAATCACTTGAACCTGCGAAGCAGAGGCTGCAGTGAATGGAGATCACCCCACTGCACTCCAGCCTGGGTGACAGAGTGAGACTGTGTCTCATAAAAAAGAAGGAAAAAAAAGCTTTGCACACAAAATGATGTATATTTTGTAAGAGCACAAAGAAAAACAAATGAACATTTAATGCATTGCAATAATCTACTTTTTTTTTTTTTTTCTTGTGAGACGGTCTCACTCAAGTGATCCTCCTGTCTCAGCCTCCTAATCTGCTAGGATAACAGTGGGATTACAGGTGTGAGTCACCACACCCAGCCTGGAATAATTGACTTTTGAAGGAGGAAAAATGAGAAATGGATATGGAAATAGATAATTAAAAAAAAAAATAAGCATTTGGGTGTGGTGATTCAAGCCTGTAGTCTCAGCTACCTGGGAGGCTGAGGTGAGAGGGCTGCTTGAGCCCAGAAAGTGTAGGCTGCAGTGATCCGTGACTGTGCCTCTCACTCGAGCCTGAGCAACAGAGACCTCAACTGAAAACCAATAAAATTGCCCGGCGTGGTGGCTCACGCCAGTAATCCCAACACTTTGGGAGCCCGAGGCAAGTGGATCACCTGAGGTCGGGAGTTGGAAACAAGCCTGACCAACATGGTGAAATCCCCCATCTCTACTAAAAATACAAAATTAGCCAGGCCTAGTGGCGCATGCCTATAATCTCAGCTATTCCGGAGGCTGAGGCAGGAGAATGGCTTGAACCCAGGAGGCGGAGGTTGCAGTGAGCCAAGGGTCGCTTGATTGAGCTCCAGCCTGGGTAACAAGAGCGAAACTCCGTCTCAAAACAAACAAAAACAAAAATAAAAATGAGAAATAGATCAGTGAAGACAGTGTGATAAGAACTGTGTCATTTGTTCAGTCTTCTGTGCTGGAACTCAGGGATCAAGGTCCCCAGAAGCCGGAAATGAAGTGAACCTGTGGAGCAGGAGCTGGGTGGGGAAGCTTTCTCTGAAGGAAGAAGAGGAGTCCTTTGGCATTCCGGATTTTTTTTTTTTTTTTTTCTTGAGACGGAGTCTCACTCTGTCGCCAGGCTGGAGTGCAGGGGCACGATCTCGGCTCACTGCAACCTCCACCTCCCGGGTTCAAGCCATTCTCCTGCCTCAGCCTCCTGAGTAGCTGGGATTACAGGTGTGCATAACCACGCCTGGCTAATTTTTGTATCTTTAGCAGAGATGGGGTTTCTCCATGTTGGCCGGGCTGGTTTCAAACTCCTGACCTCAGGTGATCCGCCTTCCTCCGCCTCCCAAAGTGCTGGGATTACAGGTGTGAGCCACCGCGCCCAGCCGGCATTCCATATTTTGCAGGGGATTAGTGCAGCAAAGGGATCAAGAAGGGGTGTAACGGCACAGCGTGTTCTGGGTACAATAAGGACTTAGGCATTGCCCAGAACAGGAGGCGAAGGAGATAGAAGGAGAGGCAGGAGAGATAGGTTAAGCCAGAGATCGGAGAAGAGAGACAGGAGTTCACTCTGAAAAGGGATTTGAACTTGACAGTTGGGGCAATAGAGACAGTGACTTCTTGCATGAGAGATGAGATTGGACCTTTGAAAATTGTTCTCTGCCCTCGTCATAAAGGAAAGAAGAGCAAGAAGATCAGTGAGGGTGATGGTGATCTGGACTGAAGTGGCAGCCGCCACAGGGAATATCGGATGAATATGAGAGAATTTTGGAGGTCAAAGCACCAACGTTGGAAACTAACTGGATAAACCGGGAGAGCGGCGCACGACAGGAGGAATCGCGCATGACTTCTACCATAGGGGTGACTGGGCAGGTAATTCACTGAAATAAGGAAGTTAGGAGGAGGAGCAGGTTTGGACATGCTGATCACTAGAGCTGCCACATCCAGGCGGTAACGAACACCTGGATTTGCAGCTCCAGAGAAGGGCCTGGGTTACATGTCCCTGAAGCCTTAGGGTGACGGAAAGGCAAGAGAGAGTGGGGTTGAGATTCCAAGTGCAATCCACTACGGCTCCTCGCTCGCCCTCCAGGTGGCACCACAGCCCTGCGCTTCCGAAGCCCGTTTTCTGAGCCAGACACTCCACGCTCTGGGTATCTCGGTTATCTCTCCCCACGCGCCGACCCTAGGTCGCGCACTTCCTGCCTGGCAGAATTTGGCCGAGGATCCAAACCCGGAGCAGCCTCCAGAGAGCGTGTCGTCCACGCGGCCAGCATATGCTCAGAGACCTCAGAGGCTCAGAGACCTTAGGGCTGGTGGTGTGGTCGGTGTGACCATTTGTCCCTCGGACCGGCTCCAGGAACCAACCTGGGGAATGTGTGTAGGGGAAGGACGGGATAGGCAGCGCCCGGGGCAGGGAGGCACTGAAAGACAGGACCAAGCAGCCCGGCCACCAGACCCGCTCTGGGAACGGAATTTTCTGGCCCCCAGGGCCACACTCGCGTGGGAAGCATGTCGCGGACCCTTTAAGGCTCCATCTCCCTGTCTCTCCGCCCCCGCCTGGGACAGGCTGGGACGCCCGGGACCTGACATTTGGAGGCTCCCAACATGGGAGCTAAAAATAGCCGCCCCGGGTTACTTTGGGGCATTGCTCCTCTCTCAACCCGCGAGCCGGCTCGCGAGCCGTCTCAGGCCGCTGGAGTTTCCCCGCGGCAAGTATACCTGGCCTGTCCTCTCCTCTCCGACCCCACAGTCCAGACCCGCAGAGTTTAAGATGCTTCTGCAGCCCGGCATCCTAGCTGGTGGGCGGAGTCCTAACACGTGGGTGGGCGGGGCCTTTTGTTCCGGGGACTCTTCTCAAAACTTCTCAGTCGGATGTTGGCGGGAACCCGAGAGGCGTGACTCTCCAGCCACGCGGAGGGGCGTGGCCTTACTGGCCGGCCCCACCAACTCCAGCCAAACTTTAAACCCCAGGCGGAGGGGGCGTGGCCTTCTGGGGTGTGCGGGCTCCTGGCCAATGGGTGCTGTGAAGGGCGTGGCCCGCGGGGGCAGAAGCGAGGTGGAGGGGGCTCCTCGCGTCTTTTCCCCCAGCCCGGCTCCGTCAGATCCGCGGGAGCCCCACTGCTCTCTGACACCTTGGCTTGTGGCTGTGGGTCCCATTGGGCCCGCCTGCGCTCGTCACTCCGGGACCCCCACGGCCCCCGCAGCTTCTGCGCGCCAGGCCGGGGCCAGAGACTCCCGGATCTGTTCTTTCATCTTCGCCGCCCCTACGCGTCCAGCTCTTCTACGACGAGATGCCGTCGGGCTTCCAACAGATAGGCTCTGAAGTAGGATTCATCATGAGGGGCGGGGCGGGGGGCAGGGGTAGCGCTTTTCTTGGGCTGGGGGTCGCGGTTGGGGTCAGCTGGGGGTGGTTCATGCGCAGGCGCAGGGGGTGAAGGTGGGGGGCTGGCTATTTATACCCGGCCTGGACAACCCGTGACTGTGAGATTCCAATCCTACCAAGAGGCAGAGTGGGTCTGGAGGGCCTTTCGGGGCACAGGCAGCAAGTGGATTCTGCGAGCCAGGGTTCACCCCCTTGCCTAATAGGCGGCGCGGCGCTCCGGAATTGGGGACACTCTGCCCTCGTTCCGACTTGGGAAAGCAGATCCAGGCGGGTCTTGCCCTCCGGGAGCTGTCCGTCCGTCTCCGCTCGCGGGCAGTGTTTCGAGGACTGGAGGCTCTCCGTGGGCCCCCACCCCCACTCCTGGCCGCCCTCCAAGACGCTGAACTTTCCCTTGGCCCCACGGTTGGTGGAGGGGCAGAGGGGACTGTCAGCCCCCCCTCCCCCAGCTCAGGTTTCCGCTTGGAGACAGTCTGTGCCGCCAGCGAGCGGCCACCACTGCCACCGCCCCTCACACCACCTTCCTGCCCTCCTCCCCTGGGCATGGCTCTCCCAGGCAGAACTCCTGGACGGCCCTCCCTGCACGCAGTTTACAGGGGGAGGGCAGGCTGCGACACAGATAGAGAAGGCCACCCCTAGATGACCGGGATGTCCTTTCTGGAGCAGCACTTCTTGGTCCTGTTGGGGTCCTCCTGGAGCTGGCTGACAGAACCCCCAGAGGGGAGGGAAGAGGACAGTGGCTGATGATAATAATGCAAATAATGCACTTGTCAATTTATGAAACCAGCACTGTCACGGATACTGTTAACATGTGACGTTGATTTTCACAACACTCTCACAGATAGGTAGGCAAGGCAAGAAACATCACCCACATCTCACAGAGGACACTCAGGTTCGGGGCAGGGAAGTGACTTGGCCAAGGTCACACAAATCTCAGCTCTTAAGGCCAAGCCTGTCTCAAGGTCACAGAAGAATTTTGAGACAAGTTCTCAAACATTTCTCTGCCTTATGGACTCAAACATTCAGTTTCTCCTTTATGCCCAGGTTGAAGTTGAGCTCCTGTTTACATTGAGATCTTTGTGCAATTCCTAATATGGCCCAGTTTCCCTCACCCAACGTGTTGGATGGAGCCCAGTATCTTCAGGCTCCAGCTGGGCCCGGGCCGCTAGCGAAGGAAAAAAAATCATGGTTCCATGTGACATGCTGTGTCTTTGTGTCTGCCTGTCCAGGATGGGGAACCCCCGCAGCAGCGAGTGACTGGGACCCTGGTCCTTGCTGTGTTCTCTGCTGTGCTTGGCTCCCTGCAGTTTGGCTACAACATTGGAGTCATCAATGCCCCTCAGAAGGTGAGGGCCTGCTGCTGGCAGGGTGGGGGTACCCAAACGAGGAGGACAGGTGTCTCAGGGGTGGTGGAAAGGTGAGGGTCTGCAGTAAATCTGTCCTCTGCTGTCTCCCAGGTGATTGAACAGAGCTACAATGAGACGTGGCTGGGGAGGCAGGGGCCTGAGGGACCCAGCTCCATCCCGCCAGGCACTCTCACCACCCTTTGGGCCCTCTCTGTGGCCATCTTTTCCGTGGGCGGCATGATTTCCTCCTTCCTCATTGGTATCATCTCTCAGTGGCTTGGAAGGTTCGGAGCTGGAGGGCAGGGGTGGGGGAAACAGGAAGGGAGCCACCGCTGGGTGCCCTCACCCTCACAGCCTCACTCTGTCTGCCTGCCAGGAAAAGGGCCATGCTGGTCAACAATGTCCTGGCGGTGCTGGGGGGCAGCCTCATGGGCCTGGCCAATGCTGCTGCCTCCTATGAAATGCTCATCCTTGGACGGTTCCTCATTGGTGCCTACTCAGGTACTCACGGGCACCACAGCCCTGCCTAGCGCCCTGCTGTCTTCCACCACACCTGGGCTTTCAGATGGGAATGGACACCTGCCCTCAGCCCTCTCTTCTTCCCTCGCCTAGGGCTGACATCAGGACTGGTGCCCATGTATGTAGGGGAGATTGCTCCCACTCACCTGCGGGGTGCCCTGGGGACGCTCAACCAACTGGCCATCGTCACTGGCATTCTGATCGCCCAGGTAACCGGGACGGGCCTCATGGGCGCCTGGGCAGTGGTTGGGGTGGAGCTGTGGAGAATACGGTGTGCTTCTGAGGTAAGGCGGGAGGGCAGAGTGACCTGCCTTCTTTCCCAACCTTCTCCCACAGGTGCTGGGGTTGGAGTCCCTGCTGGGCACTGCCAGCCTGTGGCCACTGCTCTTGGGCCTCACAGTGCTACCTGCCCTCCTGCAGCTGGTCCTGCTCCCCTTCTGTCCCGAGAGCCCCCGCTACCTCTATATCATCCGGAATCTCGAGGGACCTGCCAGAAAGAGTAAGCTCTCCTGCTGCAGCCTGACCCAGGCCCATGCCTCCACTTTGTCTTGCTAGCACCTGGCTTCCTCTCAGGTCCCTTCAGGCCTGACCCTCCCTCCTCCAGGTCTGAAGCGCCTGACAGGCTGGGCTGATGTTTCTGGAGTGCTGGCTGAGCTGAAGGATGAGAAGCGGAAGCTGGAGCGTGAGCGGCCATTGTCCCTGCTCCAGCTCCTGGGCAGTCATACCCACCGGCAGCCCCTGATCATTGCGGTCGTGCTGCAGCTGAGCCAGCAGCTCTCTGGCATCAATGCTGTATGTGTGGAGCAGCCTCCAGGCAGGGCACAGCCCAGGGAGGGGAGACAGGAGCTGGGAGCAAACCCCCTCCACCAACACTCAGCCTGTTGTGGCTGGAGTAGAGGAAGGGACATCCCTGCCATCACTTCTTCTTCTCCCCCACCTCTAGGTTTTCTATTATTCGACCAGCATCTTCGAGACAGCAGGGGTAGGCCAGCCTGCCTATGCCACCATAGGAGCGGGTGTGGTCAACACAGTCTTCACCTTGGTCTCGGTAACTGCTCACCTCCGGAATGGCCCGAGTCACTGGCTTCACATCCCTGGGTGTCCCGGAGGTCCTGCTCTTGGTTGCCCTCACCCACGCAGCCCCTCCTACGTCCCGTGCCTGAAAGGCTCCGGTCAAGCTCTGACTCTCCCCACAGGTGTTGTTGGTGGAGCGGGCAGGGCGCCGGACGCTCCATCTTCTGGGCCTGGCGGGCATGTGTGGCTGTGCCATCCTGATGACTGTGGCTCTGCTCCTGCTGGTAAGGCCTGGAGGCTAGGAGGGGCTAGCAGCCCAGCCCATGGGAATGGTCCTGAGAGTCTCTGTGACCAGCCAGGTCCCCTTCTTCACACACACACTTTCAATCCTGGTGCCAGCTCTGGACCAGGACTGTGGGTGACTGGCTCCAGAATCTGCTGGGACTGTGGTCTGCTCCTGAGGGATTTAGGCTGCACTGTGAGGCAGCTGTGGCACAACTCTGGCAGCCAGGAGGGAGAGCCCCTGTCAAGCCTCAGGAACCATCATTCCTAAAGACCCAGCTCTAGAGCCCAGGGAGAGCTGACAGTCATAAGAACTGAGAGGCCGTAACATTTCCCCTGCCTTGAACACACTTGGGATAGCCAGCAGAACGCCAGTGCTCAGAAAGACTCAAGGGCCTGCTCTAACCTGGGACGGCAGCCCCCCCGCAAGCTGCTGGGGAGGGGGATAGATTTCACTTCTCTGGGTTGAGGGCAAGGGAGGATCCAGAAAGGCCTCAACTGGATTCTCCACCCTCCCTCTCTGGCTCCTAGGAGCGAGTTCCAGCCATGAGCTACGTCTCCATTGTGGCCATCTTTGGCTTTGTGGCATTTTTTGAGATTGGTCCTGGCCCCATTCCTTGGTTCATCGTGGCCGAGCTCTTCAGCCAGGGACCCCGCCCGGCAGCCATGGCTGTGGCTAGTTTCTCCAACTGGACGAGCAACTTCATCATTGGCATGGGTTTCCAGTATGTTGCGGTAGGTCCTCCCACCCCAGCCTCCCACACTGTAGGCCAGAGGTGGGCATCACACAGCTAGCCCACCTGCTTCCCAGTCAGGGACTCCTCCAGCCACAGACCATGGGTCTTTGGGTCACTTTGGTGGACCACCTGCTACACAGAATAAAGCAAGGAAGGGAGCTGACCCAGACTGGATAGCAACTGAGATGTCCAAAATGCACCAGTGACATAACTTACCTTAGTCCAAGAATAAAATGATATGCTTTGCATGAATGCTACAAACAGCTGGGACTCTCCTCTGAGTGCAGTAACTGAGGATGGTGAAGGGGGCGAAAACTAAAAGAGTGTTCGGGGTTCAGAGAATCCTCTTTTCCGTGTAAATTCTTATTCCTGATCATTTTCCTTGTCCCTGGAGGAGGCAGCTGCTGTCTGTCGTCTCCCCAGCTCCCTATGAAGGCCTTTAGCTCCTGGTTGCCTGAAACCACCCCTTCCCTCCCCACCTCACTCTGTCAACACCTCTTTCTCCACCTGTCCCAGGAGGCTATGGGGCCCTACGTCTTCCTTCTATTTGCGGTCCTCCTGCTGGGCTTCTTCATCTTCACCTTCTTAAGAGTACCTGAAACTCGAGGCCGGACGTTTGACCAGATCTCAGCTGCCTTCCACCGGACACCCTCTCTTTTAGAGCAGGAGGTGAAACCCAGCACAGAACTTGAGTACTTAGGGCCAGATGAGAACGACTGAGGGGCCAGGCAGGGCGGGGAGAGCCAGCTCTCTCCACCCACCCCAGAGGCCCCTTCCTTTCCTCTGCAGCACTTCAACCCTCTCTTCCCTATTACTTCCCGGTGGAAAAGCAGCCCTGCAGCCTGGGAGAATTGGGAAGCTGGGGGAAGGGTGGTCTGAGCACCCCCTCATTCCCCTCGTGTGACTCTTTTGGATTACTTATGTGTTGTGGTTAGGCCGTGGCCATCAGGGTGGGCCACTCTCCCCTCCCTCTTCTTCCCCCCTTCCCCTTTCCTCCCCACCCCCGCAGGCTCAGCTCCAGAATCCCTTGTTCCCTGCTAGAGAAGGGGGATTGGAGGGAGGACAGGTCTAGACTTTCTCAGTGGGACAAACCAGAGCAGAGAGCAGGAAGGGGAACAAGAAATCCAGTTTCCCACCACCTTGGACTCCTCCCATAATCTGGGACTTTCACTGAATTCTTCCCACACAGACTCTGGGCGAAGGGGGTTCTCTCTTGACCCCTCCAGGGAAAAGGACTCACCTCCCTCACTGCAGGCTCAGCCTTCCAGGGCAAGAGGGAACAGGAGAGTATGTGCCCATGTGTGGCAGGACGGAAGGACAGCAGGCTCCCGCCTCTAGGCTTGGGGCTCTGCCCCGATTGTTCCCCAAGGCTGCCAAGAAGGAGCCCTAGCTAGCTTTCCTCCTCTCCCTTCCTGGAAGGGTGCTGCACCAACAGGCTTTTGACCAACTAAGGCAAAGAGGGGATTTGAAAAGCTGCCTGGAAACACTGGGCTGGGAGGAGCCTTTGGATATTTTTATATACGTTTGAAAAGGGGGTTGAGAGAAGAAACCAAAGGTCAGTTGTACTAAATGTATATATATAGATACTTCTATAAAGTGACTGCTGAAGACAAGCATCCTGTCGTGGAGGGACTTGAGGACGGGCTGAGACAGGGACCATAACTCTTCACCCCTCTTCCTCCCTCTGTCCTGCCTCAGCTCAAGGCCTCAGAATCTTCTGGATGCCATTGCTCATGCCCCTACTCACATTTCTACTCATTGCTTTATTAATAGTAAATGCTCAATAAATTGTAGCTGCCAGTGCCGGGCACTGCTCTTGGCATCTGCAGAATACTCACTCTGCGAGGAGGTGTCAGCCCATGTCACAGGGGCAGTGAATCCCCCTGATGAGGGCACTGTTCACTAGGGGCACAGCTGGAGACACGGGAGCAAGGATGCCAGGCCCTGCCCACGGCCCCACATCCCCTCCTCCCCACCTTCAACAGTGAGTTACTAGCGATTCTCCAAAACAGAAGAGACAGAGACCAAGACCACAGGAAAGCCTGTTTTTGTTTTTACTGGAGGCTCAGGTGGCAAATGACAGGTCATAAAATGGCTTCAGAGGTAGGGGGCCGGGGGAAAACAAAAATAAACTTGGGGGGTGAGGCGGGAAGAAAAATAACCAGGAGGCGGTAAGAGCTGGCTGGTCCCTTCTCAGCCTGAGTTACAGGAGGGAGTTGGTGTCTCTGAACAGTAAGGATGGCTCCCTTCCTTCAACCCTTGATAAAGGGAGGGAAGAAAAAAGAAAAAGAAAAAGGCTGTTGCTTTGGCCCTCCTGAGTCTCAAGGAAAAGGTGAAAAGCTGGTGTTTTGATGCCATGAATTATGGGAAAGGGGGAGCAGGGTACTGGGTAGGGTACAGGTCAGTTGGAAAAACTGGCAGATACCTGAGAGAGAAAAGGAAATGGACAGATTGTGAACAACAGCGACTTATTGCCACCCAGTCCTCCGCCTTCCTGGCCACCTGCCCAACTGCACCAGCCACTCACCAGATGGCAGCTCTGGGTGTCCTTTGAGTTGGAATCACTCCAGGATGGTGGTGCTGGGGTCCCCACTGTTGACAGGGGCTGAGGTCTAAAGAACAGTGGTGGCCAATTGAGACTTGTTCTTTTTTTTTTTTTTGAGACAGAGTCTCACTCCAGGTTGGATGGAGTGCAGTGCCGAGATCTTGGCTCACTGCAACCTCCCCCTCCTGGTTCAAGCAATTCTCCTGCCTCAGCCTCCCAAGTAGCTGGGATTGCAGGCACGCGCTACCATGCCGGGCTAATTTTTGTATCTTTAGTAGAGCCGGGGTTTCTCCAAGTTGGTCAGGCTGGTTTCGAACTTCCAACCTCAAGTGATCGCCTGTTTCTGCCTCCCAAAGTGCTGGAATTACAGGCGTGAGCTATCGCGCCAGGCTGAGACTTGTTCTTTAGAGCCCCAAACTTCAACCCTCTTTCACGTTTTCCCTTCCCATTAATACCCTCAATCACACCCCTCAGTTCACATCCACAAGCTGGTGCGATGGCTCCAGGAAGCACTGGGGGCGGGTGGAGGGGGTAGGGGCATGACATGGGCTTAATTGCCTCTGCTGGGGCTTCCTGGTGGGAGGGGACACCTGCCAGGGGTGGACCCAGCAGGCTGCATGGAAGAGGGTGGTGGCAGGGCCAGGGCAGGTGAGGGAAGGAACCAAGGGATGGAGTAGGAAAGAAAAAGAAAAAAGGAAGGGGTGGGGTGGAGCTGGTCTCAGCCTTTTCTTTCATCCCACAGCTGAAGTCCTCACCTCAGGGGCTGCGGGCTGCCGGGGGCCAGGGGCCTGCTGCCGTCTCCGCTGGAAGTAGGGGCGGTTTCGTGGGCGCTGGGGCTCAGGCCGGGAACCATCAGTGGGACCTTGGCTGGGCTTGGTCTCACCGTCCCCACCTTCTGTGGTAGGCTGCTGGGGTGGCCTGGGGCGGAAAGGCCTAGGGAAAGGAGCAGGGCTCTGAGGGGACCAGGGAACACCCTGGACAGACCACTGCCTCCCCAGGGCTCACCCAGCTGCCCCACCCCACCTCCAGGAGCCAGGCTTCCAGCCCATGAGCACCGCCTCCCCGCAAGGCACCTCTCACCAGAAGCCCAGGCTCTGCCTAGAGCTTCGCCCTTCCATCCTCCTGTCCCTTTCCCCAAGGAGCCAACACTGGAAGGGGAAGACCAAGCCCTAGCAGGGGAGTCTTACCTTCGGTACCTGGGCCGGAATCTGGGCGGGGGGACCCGCTCATCTCCCTGCTGTTGGTGCCCCTCCAATGGGGCTGTCTCTTTGGGTTCTACCCCGTCAGTGCTCTGGGAACAGGCAAAGGCCCCGGTGAGCTGTGGGGACAGCAGCTGCTCCGGAGTCAGGTTATCCACAGCTCTGCCCAACCCTCAGTTCCTCCTCCTTTGGGGACCCATGGTCTCTATCCTAATTCCCACTCTTCTCCTGAACTTGAGGAAGTGGCTCCCATATTCCAGCTTCCCCTCACCTCTATAGGCTGCTGCTGGTTGGGGGGCCGGGGGCCTCGCACAAACCGCCGTCGGTAGAAGAAGGGTGGGGGGCGCCGTCGTCTGGGCCGCTGCCCAGAGTCTTCAGCCCGCTCCCCTTCGCTGCCAGGTCCTGTCCCCCCGGAGGGGATCTCTGCCACCATGGGTGGTGGGACAACTGAGGGAGGCCGGGGGATGAATCGGCGGAACCTACGTCGGTTGGGGGCATAACGGCTGCCCTTCACGGGCACCCCCCCGGGCCCAGTTACATTAGCAGCTTCTGCGCCCTGGGAAGGTGGTGAGGGAATAGTCAGAATCCGCTCCAACAGCCAATGTGCATTTCCCAACTTGCTTCCCCTTCTTCCAGGGGAAGACCCCTCTCCAGCTTTCCTTTAGCTCCTCTAACTTCTTTCTACCCACCCTGGAGTGGCAGTGGAGTGCATTTGCACCCATCTGGGAAGGAGCAACGTGTCCTTTTGAAATAATTGCTACTGCACCCTCCTGAGTATACGACTGGGTGGAGAAAGGCCTGGCAGCCAGCATCCACCTTTTTACTACAGAGGCGGACTTGGAAAGTCTAGAACAGGGCCCCACGTGGAGAAAAGACGTCGAAGTGCTTGGTGAACTACAGAGAAGAAACCCAGACACTGCCAACCGGTAACAGGGACATATTTAGGACATCCCTTAGCCTGAGCGTTAAGGAAGAGGATATCAGGGTGAGAGAACACAGTCCCATTCCTGCAGAATGGGTCAGAGCTGGCCCCAGGAGAGTCTTAGCCTGCGATGACCTCCAGGCCACCCTCCCATACGCCTAATCAACTCTATACCCCATAGCAGTCCCCAAACCTTCTCTCCTTCCACGACATCAAATTCCACAGTCTCCCCATCTCCAACGCTGCGCAGAAACTTCCTGGGGTTGTTTCTTTTAATAGCTGTCTGATTGGGGAAAAGGCCATGTGAAAAGTGAGACAGCAAGATAGGAGTCTCTGCCACCCCTGCTGGGGCCACCACCCAATTTCATTCAACATTTGACTTGGGGTCTAGAGCTGGAGGGTGGAGCAAGGAGGTGGTCAAAGTTTAGCAGGGGAAAAGTCCTGAACTCAGGGCCTCAGCAATGACTGTGCAGTTACCACCATCCCCAGGACACACTCTTCCCCCTCCCCCGCCCCCGCTTTACCCCTCGGGATTTCAAAAAGGGAGGCAAGAAATATGAACTCCAAAGCAAAAGGCAGGGACAGTCTTCAGTTGCAAAGTGGGTAAAATGCACTGTGCTTCTTACCTCAGTCCCAATGAGAGCTCTTTCCACCAAGCAGTGGTTCTCAAGCTGTAGCGTGCATCAGAATCACCTGGAGAGCTCGTTAAACCGATTGCGGAGCCCCAGGCCCAGCTCTGATTCACCAGGTCTGGGCTGGGGCCTGAGAATTTGGATGTCAGGTGATGCTGCTGCCGCTGGTGCAGAGGCCACGCTTTGAGAACCACTGCACCCAAGTACCTTCTCCCTCTGAAAATTGCCTCAGTGCTTCCTGGAGTGTTAACAGGTCCCAGGAGGTAGTAAGCGTGCCATGCCCAGGGGCGACATGCTCAATTCTGACAGGCGTTTAGTAACCCAACACAAGTGCGGCTAATGGTGGTTGACACAGGCACCCGAGGCAGATGGGGGGGAGCTATTCCCTGGCAGACGGGCCGTTGTGAAGAAGAGCCGGAGAAACATGGTGGAGCGCACTGCTAAGGATTACGGCAAAGGCCTTCAAAGAGGGCCGGTTCTTCCCCTCAGAAAGCCAACCTAGCTCTTACCTGGTGAACAAAGACATCTTCCTTGGTGTCATTCCTGCAGAACAGGATGGGTCGTTAAGGAGGGGACTTTAACAAAGCCCTCAGCTCCTCACTGAGGCCCCCCTAGCTGCCCAGTCTAAGCTCAGTAGGCCCGTCCTCTCCAGCATTCCAGTTAGGGGTAGACAGGGCCCGGGGAGTGGGAGGGAGAGCCAGCAGGACCTCCAGAAGCTGGTGTAGAGAGAGGTATACTTAAAACCTCAGTGCCAAACCTGGACTTCACAAGGAAAGGGCAGGCTGGGGAGGCAAAGGCACCTTGAGGGACCTGAGACAGCTCTGCCCTTGCCTGGGCTCCACCTTCCACCCCAGGCTAGCCTTACAACCTGCCAGCGCTGGGTGCAACTGTCCCTGGCCAACACCCCTCCCCCAACCCCCATCAGGCTTGGAAAATTCCAGTCTTCTTCCTTCTATAGTCAAGGAGGCAGAAAGTGCAGAGGGGGCCAGAGGCGCAGAACAAGTTTGAGAAGGGAACAACGTGTCAGGAACTTGCTCCAAACAGCCACCAAACTTTATTCTCATCCTCAGCCTGGACGTGAATCCCAGGGTCAGGCCCACTCTCAACACGCGTGGGTGCAAGGGTGAGAGACAAGAAAACATTCACCCATTCTCTATCACAAGAACCCCAGTGGGTGGGGGGAGGGGAGAAAGGAAAAGTTTTCCTGGAGGTGCTCTGCCCCCCACCCAGTCTGCCATTTCCAGAATCAGACAGAGACCATTCCCCAGAACAAACGTTTTAGCTTTAAAGCACATGGATCTGCACAAAGGTCAGCATGCTAAGAGTGAACTAGGGCCTCCCAGGAGGGCCAGGCCGGGCAGGATGCCTGGGCTGGGGAAGGGCCCACTGGGGGAGACCCGGCTCTGCTCAGAATCCACCGCCACAGCTTCTCCCAGTGCTGAGGGGTGGGGCTGCCTACTGAAGGAAAGCAGCAGCCTCTGGCTCCTTCCTCCTGCCCCCCACTGTCAGCCTCAGTCCCAACAGGTGGGGGGCTCGAATGAGCCAGAGCTCTTTAAGGGAGTTGAGTTGTGAGTGCTGCCATAACAGCAAATCAGTGAGGATTCCAGCCGGGGACCCTGAGGCACAGAGAACCCTATAATACATTCTGCCCCAAAGGCATGTCAGAGTAAAAGTAATGAAGCAATTCCAGAAGGTGAGATGAGAAGCTGGCAGGGTCAGAGCCAGGTTTGCCAAGTTCCTGAATCATTAATCCTCCGCTGCCCTTGAAGATGTGGAGGAGCCTTCCTCTTGTCACTAAGCACACATTTGAGCTGCGGTTAAAGGCTTTCAACCAGCATCAGCTGGACATTGCAACCACGTGCCTCCGCAGGGGTCGAGATGAGGTTGGGCGGGTGTCCAGTCCCACAGGCCAGTTCGGAAGACACCCATTCCACCCCCGCCCTGGGTTCCTTGGATACCTGTTGATGAATCCGTAACCATTCCGGACGTTGAACCATTTGACAGTGCCCAGGACTCGGATTGCTGCCAGGCAGAGATGCAGTGGGGACAGTGAGACGGGGGGAAGAGATGGAGTTGAACTCAGTTTTGAGACACTCCAAAAAAAAAAAAAAAAAATCTAGCCTACTGCCTTATAACCTATTAAGCTTGCCTTCAAGCCAATCAGGTTTCACTAGTAGCTTCAAGGTATTCTTACCCTATTCCATTAAATGAAATCACCCACACAGGGGATTCAGGCTTTCAAAAAGCCTTCCAACTCTAAGGCATGTTCCCCACATCCTACAAATCCAGACCCTTCACCTAGAACTGGGTACTCACCTGGTCTGCAAAGTGCCGCCCCCAGGTCATAACTGAGGGTTTTTCTAGCCCTCCCAATGCAAGGGTCCCCAGTGCACCTGCTTGCCGGGCTCAGAGGTTTGCCTAGTTCTAACCCAGTTAACTAGGCACTGTGTCCCGCCCGGGGGCGTGGCCGGACCCTGGGGCTTTATTCTCCACCCCAAGACCTTAGCTGAACCTGCCCGCCCCGCCCTCCTGCCCAGGAAGGCACGGCAGGATTTCCCACCAGGGGAATCCACTTTGTTTGGTGCGCAGCTCCCAGCCCAGTTAGTGCTCTGGACCTCCGGGCCAGGCCGCCTTTGGTTTTCCGGATCCTGCCAGGCTCCACACTGCCCCTCCCCCAGCCCGCCGACCCCTCAGAGCCTCCCTGTGCGCGCCCCCCCCCTCACCCAGCACCGGCTTGTCCGCCTGACTCCGGGCCGGGGGGGCGGGGGTTCCCGAGGCCGCCGTCGCCGGGTTGCCAGGGGTGCGGGGGCCCGGCGCCAAGGGGGTCCCAGCAGCGGGGCCCGAGGCGGCTCCGCCCCCGCCGCCCGCCCCGCCGCCTGCTTTCTGCAGCTCCCCTGCGGGCACCGGTACCACCACCGCTACCACCCCTGCCGCCGTCGCGGGCACCGTCGCCGCGGGGACCGCTGTAGCCACCGCTGCCGCCTCCACCTCGCTCATCCCGCCGGGTCCAGTACCGGCCCCCGCCGCCACCGCCTCCTCCGCCGCCGCCGCCGCCGCCACCGCCCCGGCCCCTCCCCCCGGCTCGCTAACCCGCCGCCCTGCTCGGTCCTCGCGCCCCGAGCCTCGCCCGCACGCCGGCAGCGGGCACAGAGCCGAGGCCAATCGCAGCCCGCTGCCGCCGCTCGCGCAGACCCCGCCTCCCGACCACGGGCCAATCCCAGCCCAGCAGCCCCCAGCCGGCACGCCGACCCCGCCTCCCGGACTTCGCACCGCGGCCCCGGCCCCCGCCGGCTGCCCAGTAAGTACACCTGGGCCCCGCCCCCTGGCCGCCACGTGACCACCCCCGGCCCGACCCATTGGCCGGCGGCCCCTTTCCCCTCCCCCCTCCGCCCCTTTCCACCGGCCGCGGGAAATCAAACGGGCCGGTCGCGCCCCAACTGCCACCTGGCCTCTGCGCGAAGGGCGGGGCCGTGGCCACGGCGCCAAGGTTGCCCGTGACGACCTGAGCGAGGGGCGGGAGTCTGCAGCCTCGGTTCTGGCAGTGAGTAGCACTGCTCGCCTCCAACCTCGAGACCGACCTTGCCCGTATGCTGCCAGGTGCAGACGCCTTCCGGCCACCGCTGCCCTTGGCACCCTCTCCCCACAAGACGGCCCTGCACACCCTGGGGCTGCGGGGTCCGCCGCCGGATAGGCTGGAAAGCGCAGCAGAATGGATTTCCCGGCTCACACTTGCTCCCATAAGCCAGGACCCCCCACTCTTTTCTTTCTTTCTTTTTTTTTTTTTTTTGAGACAGGGTCTCGCTCTGTCGCCCAGACTAGAGTGCAGTGGCGCGATCTCAGCTCTCTACAACCTCCGTCTCCCGGATTCAAGCGATTCTCCTGCCTTGAGCCACCTCAAAGTGGCTCCTGGCCTGCCTCTACCTATGTCTGTATTGGAAACAAAGTTTACAAGTAGTACAATGTGCAACTCTTCGCTGAGTTGGGTGTGTTTGTTTGTTTGTTTTGACACAAAGTCTCCCTCTGTCGCCCAGGCTGGAGCTCAGTGCGTGATCTGGGCTCACTGCAGCCTCCGCCTCCCGGATTCAAGCGATTCTCCCTCCTCAGCCTCCTGAGTACCTGGAATGACAGGCGTGCGCCACCACAGCCCGGCTAATTTTTGTATTTTTAGTAGAGATGGGGTTTCACCATATTGGTCAAGCTGGTCTCGAATTCCTGACCGGTGACCCACCCGCCTCAGCCTCCCAAAGTGTTGGGATGACAGGCGTGAGTCACTGCGCCTAGACTTCCTGAGTTTTGATCAATGTGTCCACCTATGTGGCCCATGCCGACTGCTGCAGCTCTGATGTCTACCGCCCTAGACTGGCTTTGGGGTCTCTCACATCTGCCTGCCGGGGGCTGTGGTCTCCGGTCAGGCGTCAAGCTCCAGCGGACTCGAGGCCTTTTGCACATGCAGTTTCCTCTGCCGAGAACACGCCTTCGTGTCCCAGGGTGGCTCTCTTCAAGTAGCAGCTTACATACGACTCTTCGCGATCGCACCATTCCTTCTTTTTCTGATGGCATTTTTGAAAATATGACACGATTCTGACCATTTGCTTATTTTATTTCCCTGCACACGGTGGGCTGTAAACTCCACAGCAGTAAGAGCCTTGTAGTTAAGCCGGACGCCTGCAGCAGTGCCTGGTACAACGTACACGTTCAATATTTATCGAATACATGAACAGCCCCCATTGCACAGATGAGAGGACTGAGGGGCAGTGAGAGGCTTGTACCAGGTTTCTCGGGAGCCTGGGAAGATTAAGAAAATGGGCCGGGCGCGGTGGCTCACGCCTGTAATCCCAGAAAAACGAGGCTCCAGCAGTATCTCCTCCCTAGGGCCGCCTCCCCCACCAGGGAGGACGCGGATGCGCGATGTATTTTTAGCCAGGGCAGCGCGCCCCGGGGCAGCACACGTGCCCCCAGGCGCTGCTGGGCCAGTCCCAAGTGCGCTTCCCAAGGGCTGGCGTCCTCCGCGTCCCCTTCGGGGCCAGCGGCCCGCAGCAGCTGCAGTCGCCTCTCCCGGTCCCGGCGCGCCCTCTGCCGGCCGCTCCCGGAGGCCGCCGGATTCCGCTTCCTCGCTGACCCTCCACTTGCTATGTCGCCTGCTGCACCCCTCCCGCCCTTTCAGAGTTGAAGATTCTGATTTCCGGGGCATCGGGCTCAGTGGACAGAAAAAGAGAAGAGACGAGAAAACAATTAAGTCGCAAGATGAGGCCGTGAAGCATACAAGAATGACCACTGGCCTTAGACTGTTAAGGACCGACTTACCTGTCCCTAGCTCTGAGCTCAAGGAATTGGAGAAGCCTAAGACCAAGGCTGGGGAAGGCCAGCAAGAATCCTCAGTAATGACCGCTGCAGCAAAAGAATCCCATGGAAGGCACAGATGGAGCTCAGGAGCCGGCCAGTTAGCTATAGGCTGGAGGGTGAGAAGAGAGGACATAGGAAGGGAAGCTGAACTCTTTTTGGAGTAAGATTAAGAAAATGGACAGGGCGCGGTGGTTCACGCCTGTAATCCCAGCACTCTGGAATGAGGAGGCTGGTGTGTCACCTGTGGTCAGGACTTCGAAACAGGCCTGGCCAACATGGTGAAATCCCCATATCTACTAAAAAACCAAAAACTGGCTAGGCGCGGTGGCTCACGCCTGTAATCCCAGCACTTTGGGAGGCTGAAGCGAGTGGATCACAAGGTCAGGAGTTCGAGACCAGTCTAGGTAATATGGTGAAACCCCATCTCTACTGAAAAATACAAAAAAATTGGCCAGGTGCGGTGGCTCACGCCTGTAATCCCAGCACTTTGGGAGGCCGAGACGGGCAGATCACGAGGTCAGGAGATCCAGACCAGCCTAACACGGTGAAACCCTGTCTCTACTAAAAACAAACAAACAAACAAACAAACAAAAAACCCAAAAAATTAGCCTGGTGGTGTGGCGGGTGACTGTAGTCCCAGCTACTTGGGAGGCTGAGGCAGGAGAATTGCTTGAGCTGGGGAGGTGGAGCTTGCAGTGAGCCGAGATCGTGCCACTGCACTCCAGCCTGGGTGACAGAGGGAGACTGTGTCAAAAATAACAACAACAACAACAACAACAACAAAAAACCAGCATGGTGGTGTGCGCCTGTAATCCCAGCTACTCGGGAGGCTAAGGCAGGAGAATCGCTTGAGCCCGGTAGGCAAAGGTTGCAGTGATTTCAGAGATCTGAGATCACGCCACTGCACTCCAGGCTGGGCGACAGAGTGAGACTCTGTCAAAAAAAAAAAAAAAAGTGGCCGGGCGCGGTGGCTCACGCCTGTAATCCCAGCACTTTCAGAGGCCGAGGTGTGTGACTCACGAGGTCAGGAGGTCGAGACCATCCTGACTAACATGGTGAATCCCCGTGTCTACTAAAAATACAAAAAATTAGCCAGGCTTAGTGGCAGGCGCCTGGAGTCCCAGCTACTCCGGAGGCTGAGGCAGGAGAATGGCGTGAACCCGGGAGGCGGAGCTTGCAGTGAGCGGAGATCACACCACTGCACTCCAGCCTGGGCGACAAGGTGAGACTCCGTCTGAAAAAAAAAATAAAGAAAGAAAAAGAAAAGAAAAGAAAATGTGAGGATATGAGGAGACCAGAGGTGGGAGTGTTGCAGGGAAATGTACTCCTGGCTGTAACAACAGCTACACTGGCAACAGCTCAACAGCTGTGTGCTCTCCATCCCCATGAAGGAGAATTCGCAGATACCACGGAGAGATGCAGCTCATTGTCCTCTTCAGTTGAAGGATTTGTGCATGTAATTTTCTTTTTCTTTTCTTTTTTTTTTTTTTGAGATGGCGTCTCGCCCTGTTGCCCAGGCTGGAATGCAATGGCACGATCTCATCTCACTGCAAGCTCCGACTCCCAAGTTCATGCCATTCTCCTGCCTCAACCTCCCGAGTAGCTGGGACTACAGGCGCCCACTGCCACCACGCCCAGCTAATTTTTTGTATTTTTAGTAGAGACAGGGTTTCACCGTGCTAGACAGGACGGTCTCGATCTCCTGACGTGTGATCTGCCTGCCTCGGCCTCCCAAAGTGCTGGGATTACAGGCGTGAGCCACTGCACCTGGCCTTTTTCTTTTTTGAGACAGGGTCTCACTCTGTCACCCAGGCTGGAGTGCAGTGGCACCATCTCAGTTCATTACAGCCTCCACCTTGAAGGCTCAAGTGATCCTCCCATCTCAACCTCTCCCCTGTAGTTAACTGGCCCACTCCTGAGCTGGAACTACAGGCATGTGCCACCACGCCCAGATAATTTTTTTGGACTTTTTATAGAGAGGGGGTTTCACCCTGGGTGAACTCCTGGGCTCAAGCCATTGCCCACCTTGGTCTTCCAAAGTGCTTGGATTACAGGTGAGAGCCACCAAGCCTGGCCATAATTTTCTGGTTATTTAAATATTTTTAAGTACTATAGATAACAAGGACTCCAGGCATTCTAGTGAAACGGCTTCCTTCTTTTTCTGTCACTTCCTTTCCATTAGTTGCTGCTCACCTGAAGTGTCCTCTACCTGTTTTATTCATTACTTAAAAACAAAAACAGGCTGGGTGCAGTGGCTCATGTTTTTAATCCCAGCACTTTGGGAGGCCAAGGCAGGAGAATTGCTTGAGCTCACGAGTTCAAGACCAACCTGGGCAACATAATGAGACCCCGTCTCTACGAAAAATACAAAAATTAACCGAAGTTCGTGACGCGCACCTGTAGCCCCAGCTACCTGGGAGGCTGAGGTGGGAGGATTGCTTGAGCCTAGGAGGTCAGGGCTGCAGTGAGTGGTGACTGTGTCCCTGCAGTTTAGCTGAGTGACAGAGTGAGACCCTATCTCAAAAAGTAAAACAAAATGTAAAACAGGCTGGGCATGATGGCTCACACCTGTAATCCCAGCATTTTGGGAGGCCAAGGTGGGAGGATCACTTGAGGTCAGGAGTTCAAAACCAGCCTGACCAACATGGTGAAACCCTGTCTCTAATAAAAATACACAAATGTAGCTGGGCATGGTGGCACATGCCTGTAATCCCAGCTACTCCAGAGGCTGAGGCAGGAGAATTGCTTGAACCCAGGAGGCAGAGGTTGCAGTGAGCCGAGATCGTGCCATTGCACTAGCCTGGGTAATGAGAGCGAAATTGCGTCTCAAAAAACAAAACAAAACAAACTCCTGCTTTCTCAACTATTGCCCTGTACATCTCCATTATTTGAACACCAAATTTCCTGAAACCAGTCTTTGCTGTGTTTACTTCAACTTTCTTCCACACCCCACCAACCCAAACCTGGTTTCTGCCCCATCACTGCACTGCGACAGCTTCAGCAATGCCCCGCTGTCCCTTCTCAGTTGAGACATGCAGTGGATGGCTTTGGTTCCCTTTGGACACCGTCAAATGAAGTATTCCTGCCACAGCTTCCACAACCCAACCTTCCCTGTCACCTCACACCTCTCCTGTTATGCTTGTTTTCTCCTTCTCCAACCCCAGTGTTTCCTAGGCTGTGTTTTCCTGTCATCTCCTTCTTCTTCTTCTTTTTTTTTTTTTTTTTTTTTTTGAGATGGAGTCTCATTCTGTCACCCAGGCTGGAGTGCAGTAGCATGATCTCAGCCCACTGCAACCTCTGCCTCCCGGGTTCAAGTGAATTTCCTGCCTCAGCCTCCTGAGTAGAGTAGCTGGGATTTCAGGCACGTCCAACTAGTTTTTGTATTTTTAGTAGAGATAGAGTTTCACTATGATGGCCAGGGTGGTCTCGAACTCCTGACCTCAAGTGATCACTTACCTCGGCCTCCCAAAGTGCCGGGATTACAGACGTGAGCCACTGCGCCCGGACAGCCCTTCTTTAGGTTGTTCTATCCATTTCCCTGGCTTCAGTGACCACTTTCTGATGGCTCTCAAACTTGTGTCTCTACTCCTGAGTCCCTCCCACCTGCTACCAGACCCCCACGTCAGGTAGTCTCTAGCCAACAGCTCCTAAGGCTTCTGGAAACTTGATGAGTCCAAGTCTAAGCTCCTCTTTTTCCTCCCTGCGTTCTCCCACCTCACTGAGTTTAGGTCATCACCACTTATCCACAGTCGTTTTGCGTAGAACAGTCTTCCTGGAGGCCCAGGTTTAGCACAATAAAGGTGAAGATTTGTGTGATCAAATTGAGATAATATTTGAACAATTGAAAAAATGGTGTCAGCTGAGCCTGGTGGCTCATGCCTGTAATCCCAAGACTTTTGGAGGCCCAGGTGGGAGGAATGCGTGAGCCCAGGAGTTTGAGATTAGCCTGGGCAACATAGCAAGACCCTGTCTCTACAAAAACTTAAAAAAAAAATTAGCTGGACATGGTGGTGCACTCTAGCTACTCAGGAGGCTGAGTTAGGAGGATCACTTGAGCATGGGAAGTCCAAGCTGTGGTGGGCCCTGTTCACACCACTGCACTGTAGTCTGGGCAACAGAGTGAGACCCTGGCTCAAAAAAAAAGAAAAGAAAAGATGATGTCACCTCTATCCCCTGGTGCCATCTACTCCCAGAAACTTTTCACTCCAACTTTTTTGTTGCAGCCCAATCAGAGTTTACCTCTTCTCTCTCCTAATAACTGCTCTCTTATTTCCCAACAGCTACAGTGTTTCATACCCACAGTGTCCATCTTATCCTCTCCCATTGACTGATTGAGACAGAGTTTTGCTCTTGTTGCCCAGGCTGCAGTACAGTGGCACATCTTGGCTCACTGCAACCTCTGCCTCCTGGGTTCAAGCAATTCTCTTGCCTCAGCCTCGCAAGTAGCTGGGATTACAGGCGTGAGCCACTGCGCCTGGCCACACGTTTATTCTTTAGCTGCTCTTTCCACTGTCATTCTCTCTTTGCAGGCTCAGCTAGCACTCTGTCAAAGCCTTTACATTTTCTCTAGCCTTTACCTCCTTGTCTTATCTGCTGTATCTTTTTGTGTGCATTTTCAGTTTCTCTAAATAACATCTTGCTATAGATTTTGTTCTGATCTTATTTGCAATTAGTACTGTGTTGTTAAAATCCACCCGTGCTCTATGACAATCAAAGCTATTGCTGCACCATGCTCTGCAGTATGAGTTGTGCCACATTTTACCTGCTCACATTTCCACTGAAGAGCACCCATGGCACCTCCAATTCTCAACCACAACAAATCATATAGCAGTGAACTTTTTTTTTTTTTTCCCAGACATGGTCTTGCTCTGTCATCCCAGCTGGGGTGCAGTGGCATGACCACAGGTCACTCCAGTCTTGACCTCCTGTACTCAAGTGATCCTCCCACCTCAGCCTCCTGACCTCAAGTGATCCGACTACAAGTGCATGCCACCACGCCTGACTAATTTTTAATTTTTTGTTTGAAATGGAGTCTTGCTCTGTTGTTCAGATTGGAGTGAAGTGGCATGATCTTGGCTCACTGCAACCTCCGCCTCCCAGGTTCAAGCAATTCTCATGCCTTAGCCTCCTGAGTAGCTAGGATTGCAGGTGCATGCCACCACGCCTGGCTAATTTTTGTATTTTTAGTAGAGACAGGGTTTCACCATGTTGGCCAGGCTGGTCTCAAACTCCTGACCTCAAGCAATCCACCTGTCTCGGCTTCCCAAAGTGCTGGGATTACAGGCGTGAGCCACTGCACCCGGCTAACTTTTTAATTTTATTTTATTTTATTTTATTTTATTTTATTTTATTTTATTTTTTTTGAGACAGCGTTTCGCTCTGTCACCCAGGCTGGAGTGCAGTGGCGCTATCTCGGCTCACTGCAAGCTCCACCTCCCGGGTTCATTGAGACAGAGTTTTGCTCTTGTTGCCCAGGCTGGAGTACAGTGGCACATCTTGGCTACTGCAACTTCTGCCTCCTGGGTTCAAGCGATTCTCTTGCCTCAGCCTCCCGAGTAGCTGGGACTACAGGTGTCCACCACCACACCCGGCTAATTTTTTGTGTTTTTAGTAGAGACGGGGTTTCACTGTGTTAGCCAGGATGGTCTCAATCTCCTGACCTCATGATCCATCCGCCTCACCTTCCCAAAGTGCTGGGATTACAGGTGTGAACCACCGTGGCCAGCCTAATTTTTTAATTTTTTATTTGCAGAGACACGATCTTGCTATGTTGCCCAGGCTGGGCTCAAGTGATCCTCCTATCTCAACCTCCCAAGCAACTGGGATTACAGGCACATGCCACTGTGCCCAGCTATTACTTGATATTTTCTTGTTTGTATTTTCTTGTTTATAATTTGTAAGCTTGGAATCTTATCTGTCTTGTTCACTGCTATATTATCAGCTCCTGAAACAGTACCTGGCACCTAGTAAGTGACCAGTGAATATATGGCTGAATGAATGAAGGCAGAAAGGTTTGTCTAAAATGCATTTCTTTTTCTAGCAATACTTCCTCACGTTAAATATTTACATTCCCTATGATCAGGCAATTCATCCTCTGGGGCACGTGACCTGAAGAGATTCTTTTACAGAAGACATACATGAGGCTGGGTGCAGTGGCTCATGCCTGTAATCCCTGTACTTTGGGAGGCCGAGGTGGGCGGATCACCTGAGGTCAGGAGTTCAAGACCAGCATGGCCAACATGGTGAAACCCCGTCTCTACTAAAAATACAAAAAAATTAGCAGGACGTGGTGGCAGGCGCCTGTAATCCTGGCTACTAGGGAGGCTGAGGGAGGAGAATCGCTTGAACTCGGAAGGTGGAGGTGGCGGGGAGCCAAGATCATCCCACTGCACTCCAACCTGGGCAATGGAGCGAGACTCTGTCTCAAAAAAAAAGACCTCCATGAGAATGAAGCTGGGAAGTTAGAGGCGACCTGGGCATCCGTCTCTGAGAGTGTGAGGGTGAAATGTGGGTATATACTGTGGAGTGTCATGCAGCAATCAGAAGTACCAGGTTAGGTGTACACATGACAACATGGATGGATTTTTTTTTTTTTTTCTTAAGACAGAGTCTTGCTCTTGTCGCCCAGGCTGGAGTGCAATGACGTGATCTCGGCTCACTGCAACCTCCACCTCCCGGGTTCAAGTGATTCTCCTGCCTCAGCCTCCTGAGTAGCTGGGATTACAGGCACCCACCACCACACCTGGCCAATTTTTTGTGTGTGTTTTTAGTACAGATGGGGTTTCACCGTGCTGGCCAAGCTGGTCTTGAACTCCTGACCTTGTGATCCGCCCACCTTGGCCTCCCAAAGTGCTGGGATTACAGGTGTGAGCCAGTGCGCCCGGCTGCCAGGATGCATCTTAAAAACACATTGCTTAGAGAAAAAGGGCGAGAAATAAGATGAGACATATACAACAGGTGGGGGGCAGTGGCTCACGCCTATAATCCCAGCACTTTGAGAGGCTGAGGTGGGATGATTGTTTGCAGCCAGGAGTTTGAGACCAGCCTGGGCCACATAGGGAAACTCCATCTGAACAAATAATTTAAAAAATTAGCCAGGCATGGTGGCACACACCTGTAGTCCCAGCTACTTGGGAGGGGCTGAGGTGGGAAGATTGCTTGGGCCTGGGAGGTAAAGGCTACAGTGAGCTATGATCCTGCCACTGCACTCCAGCCTGGGTGACACAGCAAGACCCTGTCTCAATAAAAAGTAAAAAAAAAAAAAAAAGAAAAAGAAATATACACACACACGCACACACACACACACAATGACATGACACACATAAAAAGAATCATTCCCACAAACAACAAACCATGTCTCTCAGAGTATATCAAAAACAAAACGTATGCAACATTGTAATTGCTTGTGGAGGAGCAGGGAAGTAAATGGGGTTGGGGGTGTTATAAAAGAAAAAAAATCAAGCCAATGGAGGAATGAATGAAATGTTCTATCCTGCTTAAAACTCTCCAGTGACTTCTCCTTGAAAACTCATAGGGAAAGCTCAAGCCCTTTAGCTTAATTCTAAAGGCCCAAGATCTAATCCACTGCCACCCTGCCCACCCAGGTCTCAAGCACGGCCTCCTGACCAGTCTTCCTGACATTGCTACAAGTGGCTATTTCAGTTTAACTAAAATAAGACTTAAAATTCAGTTCCTAAGTCTCACCAGCCACATTTCGCAAGCTCAATAGCCATATGAGGTTCATGGATACTGTATTAGCACGGATAGAGAACACGTCCACCCTCAGAGAAAGGCCTAGCAGACAGCACTGCTGTTCAACCAACTCTATTTTTTACTTTTATTTTTTTGAGACAGGGTCTCATTCTGTCGCCCAGGCTGGAGTGCAGTGGCACAATCACGGCTCACTGCAGCCCTGACCTTCCCAGGCTCACACGATCCTCTCGCCTCAGCCTCCGCAGTAGCTGGGACTACAGGTTCACATCACAACCCCCGGTTCATTTTTGTAGTTTTGGTAGAGACAGATTTCGCCATGTTGCCCAGGCTGGTGTCTAGCTCTCGGGCTCAACTGATGCCCTCACCCTTGGCCTCCCAAAATGTTAGGATTATAGGCATGAGCCATCATGCCTGCCTTCAACCATCTCTGTAAATCTCAGTACTCAGGATACTAAATCTTCTGTTCTAAAAGTTTCAGAGATAGTTTCCTATTTGAATTAATTTCCCTGAGATTTCTTGAGTGCTTTCCTCTGACCATCTGGACTGGGAAACAAGTGCACCAGTAACCATCATATCTCAGCACTGGTTAGCAACTCTGTGGGTCACCTTCTAAAAATATTTCACATAGTTTACAATAAAATATGCATATTCCTTTATTTCTTCAACAAACATTTATTGAGCACCTATTGTGTGCCAGGTGCTAAAATGTGCTAAGGTACAGTAGTGAATTAGACATACAAGATCCCTGTGGCAGGCTGGGAGCACTGACTCACGCCTGTAATCCCAGGATTTTGGGAGGCCGAGGCAGGTGGATCATCTGAGGTCAGGAGTTTGAGACCAGCCTAACCAACATGGTGAAACCCTGTCACTACTAAAAATACAAAAATTAGCTGGGCTTGGTGGCGTGCACCTGTAAATCCCAGCTACTCAGGAGGCTGAGGCAGGAGAATCATTTGAACCTGGGAGGCGGAGGTTGCAAGTGAGCCGAGATTGCACCACTGCACTCCAGCCTGGGTAACAGAACAAAAGTCCTGTTGCCAGGCTGGTCTTGAATTTATGGCCTGAAGCAATCCTCCTGCCTCAGCCTCCAGAGTAGCTGAGATTATAGGCATGCGCAACTACGCCTGGCAGTTTTCAAGAATATCTGAATTCTAATCATGGTGAGTGGGTGTAACCACAAGGAAGTAGGAAATAAATGTGTATGTCATTAAGACAAGCTAGAACCCAAACAATTGTATTTGAATATTTTCTTTTTTCCTTCTCTCTTTCTCTTTCTTTCTTTCTTTTTTTTGATGGAGTTTTGCTCTTGTTGCCCAGGTTGGAGTGCAATCTTGGCTCACCGCAACTTCCACCTACCAGGTTGATTCTCCTGCCTCAGCCTCCCAAGTAGTTGGGATTACAGGCATGCACCACCACGCCCAGCTAATTTTGTATTTCTAGTAGAGACGGGGTTTCTCCATGTTGGCCAGGCTGGTCTCTTTTTTTTTTTTTTTTTTTTTTTTTGAGACGGAGTCTGGCTCTGTCGCCCAGGCTGGAGTGCAATGGCCGGATCTCCGCTCACTGCAAGCTCCGCCTCCCGGGTTTACGCCATTCTCTTGCCTCAGCCTCCCGAGTAGCTGGGACTACAGGCGCCCGCCACGTCGCCCGGCTAGTTTTTTTGTATTTTTTTTAGTAGAGATGGGGTTTCACTGTGTTAGCCAGGATGGTCTCGATCTCCTGACCTCGTGATCCGCCCATCTCGGCCTCCCAAAGTGCTGGGATAACAGGCTTGAGCCACCGCGCCCGGCCCAGGCTGGTTTCAAACTCCTGACCTCAGGTGATCCGCCTGCCTCAGCCTCCCAAAGTGCTGGGATTACAGGAGTGAGCCACAGCACCAGGCCATTTCTTTCTTTCTTTCTTTTCTTTCTTTTTTTTTTTTTTTTTGTGAGACAGAGTTTCTCTCTTGTTACCCAGTCTGGAGTGCACAATCTCAGCTTACTGCAACCTCCACCTCCTCGGTTCAAGCAATTCTCCTGCCTCAGCTTCCTGAGTAGCTGGGATTACAGGCATGTGCCACCGTGCCTGGCTAATTTTTGTACTTTTAGTAGAGACGGGGTTTTGCCACGTTGACCAGGCTGGTCTCAAACTCCTGACCTCAGGTGATCTGCCCACCTCAACCTCCCAAAGTGCTAGGATTATAGGGGTTAGCCACCGCGCCCGGCCAAATCATTTCTCTCTCTCTCTTTTTTTTTTTTTTTTTTTTTTTGAGCCTCCTGAGTAGCTGAGATTATAGGCATGTGCCACCACACCTGGCTAATTTTTTTGGATTTTTATTTTTTTAATTTTTTTAGGAGATGGAGTCTCGCTGTGTCACCCAGGCTGGAGTGCAGTGGCTCAATCTCAGCTCACTGCAACCTCCACCTCCTGGGTTCAAGCCATTCTCCTGCTTCAGCCTCCCGAGTAGCTGGGGCTACAGGTGAGCACCACCACACCCAGCTAATTGTTGTATTTTTAGTAGAGATGGGGGTTTCACCATGTTGGCCAGGCTGGTCTCGAACTCCTGACCTCAAGTGATTTGCCCGCCTCGGCCTCCCAAAGTGCTAGGATTACAAGCTTGAGCCACCATGCCCGCTTGTGTATTTTTTTTTTTTTTTTAAGTAGAGACAGTGTTTCACCATATTGGCCAGGCTGGTCTCGAACTCCTGACCTCGTGATCCACCTGCCTCGGTGTCCCAAAGTGCTGGGATTATAGGCGTGAGCCACCGTGCCTGGCCGAATCATTTCTCAAGGAGGAAACTTTTTTTTTTTTTTTTCCTTGAGACAGAGTCTCACTCTGTCGCCCAGGCTGGAGTGCAGTGGTCCGATCTCAGCTCGCTGCAACCTCTGCCTCCTGGGTTCAAGTGATTCTCCTGCCTCAGCCTCCCGAGTAGCTGGAACTACTGGTGCGTGCCACCACACCTGGCTTATTTTTTGTATTTTTAGTAGAGAGGGGGTTTCACCATGTTAGCCAGGATGGTCTCGATCTCCTGACCTCTGATCCGCCTGCCTCGGCCTCCCAAAGTGCTGGGATTACAGGCGTGAGCCACCGCACCCGGCTCAAGAAGGAAACTTCTATGTGAACAGAAGAGAAATGCTTAATATGTAAATTAGACAGAAGGTCAGGTTGGGGGCAGTGTCTCACACCTATAATCCCCGCACTTTGGGAGGCCGAGACGGGTGCATCATGAGGTCAGGAGTTTAAGACCAGCCTAACCAAGATGATGAAACCCCGTCTCTACTAAAAATACACAAATTAGCCGGGCATGGTGGTGGCACGCACCAGTAGCGAGACTCCATCTCAAACAAAAAAAAAAAAAAGAAAAAAAAGAAGGTCAAAGAGAGGCTCTCCAACAGTTTTCAGAGAAGCCCTGATCCATGGTTATTAATATTCCAGGATTCTTCTTGAAGAGAAGACAGGCCTTTTTTACACTAAAGACAAATGTACTAAGCTCTTAGAGTTGTATGGTACTAGTCCTGAAGGAGGTGCAGCTAATTACCTTGCCTTGATTTCCAGGCTCTTTGAGCTTTGTCTTTTCACTCCCCCTCCTCCGCCCCCCGAGATGAATTTTCACTCTTGTTGCCCAGGCTAGAGGCAATGTCACAATCTCGGCTCACAGCAACCTCCACCTCCCGGGTTCAAGTGATTCTCCTGCCTCAGCCTCCCGAGTAGCTGGGATTACAGGCAAGCGCTACCATATCCGGCTCATTTTCTTTTCTTTTTTTTTTTTTTTTTTAAGTAGAGACGGTGTTTCTCCACATTGGTCAGACTGGTCTCAAACTCCTGATCTCAGGTGATCTGCCCACCTCAGCCTCCCAAAGTGCTGGGATTACAGGCGTGAGTCACCGCACCTGGTCTCATTTTTTTTTTTTTTTTTTTTTAATAGAGAGAGAATGAACAGATGGACCAACCAATATGGATATTCCATTGTCTTAGGTAATTTCAATTCATTTGTAAATAATCTGATACTGCCATATCTTTGTCAGTCTATTATGAATCTGGTTAGCTTAAGTCAGGTGTATCTTTATTCAACATTAAATTGATATTTATAACATACCAAGTATTTGCCAGGCACAATTCTAGGAGCTGAGTACATGGTAGTGAACAAAACAAACAGGTTCCCATCCCTTATACAGATTTATTCTAATGAGGAAAACTAGACATTAATAAAATAATTATATAAATATATGAATATCAACAATAAATGCTATATTTGCTGTGACAGCATGTAACACAGGAAGCTGACTTAGTATGCTAGGTCAAGAAAGGATTCCCTGAGGAAGTCACTTGAGTTGGCCAAAGAAATGTGGACCTTGGCCGGGCGCGGTGGCTTAAGCCTGTAATCCCAGCACTTTGGGAGGCCGAGACAGGCGGATCACGAGGTCAGGAGATCGAGACCATCCTGGCTAACAAGATGAAACCCCATCTCTACTAAAAAATACAAAAAAAACAACTAGCCGGGCGAGGTGGCGGGCGCCTGTAGTCCCAGCTACTCGGGAGGCTGAGGCAGGAGAATGGCGTAAACCCGGGAGGCGGAGCTTGCAGTGAGCCAAGATCCGGCCACTGCACCCCAGCCTGGGCGACAGAGCGAGACTCCATCTCAAAAAAAAAAAAAAAAAAGAAAAGAAAAGAAAAAGAAATGTGGACCTTTCAAAGCTGAAGACTCTACCGCGGACTGTGGTGATTCCATAGACACAACATCACTGGTGGCCTTCCCAGGGGTTATCTTGTCATGCCACAATTCTACATGATATTTTGCCCTTGTTTTTCTCTGTATATGCCTCAGTCTTCTGTCCAGATTATCTATGCTTCTAGATCGAATGGACGCTCCTGGGGGCTGTGAATACCCAACCCCTTTTTGATATCATGGAGCTTCTGCCTTACCCTTAGCTTGGTCAAGACACTTAGTCAATGTCTCAGAGAAATGAACTGGTTAAGACTGTCAGGCTGAGCGCAGCGGCTAACGCCTGTAATTCCAACACTTTGGGAGGCGGAGGCAGGCAGATCACCTGAGGTCAGGAGTTTGAGACCAGCCTGGCCAACATGATGAAACCCCATCTCTACTAAAAATACAAAAAAAAAAAAAAAAAGATTAGCCAGGTGTAGTGGCACACACCTGTAGTCCCAGCCACTTGGGAGGCTGAGGCAGGAGAATCGCTTGAACCCAGGAAGCAGAGGTTGCAGTGAGCTGAGATTGTGCCACTAGAGTGAAAACTCTTGTCTAAAAAAAAAAAAAAAAAAAAAAAAGCCTGTTGGCCAGGCACCGTGGCTTATGCCTATAATCCCAGCAGTTTGATCACTGGAGCCCAGGAGTTCAAGACCAGCCTGAGCAACATGATGAAACCTCATCTCCACAAAAATTACAAAAATTAGCCGGAGGCAGTGGTGTGCACCTGTAGTTCCAGCTACTCAGGAGGCTGAGGTGGGCGGATCACCAGACTCTGGGAGGCAGAGGCTGCAGTGAGTCATGATGGTGACACTGCACTCCAGTCTGAATGACAGAGTGAGACCCTGTCTCAAAAAAAAAAAAAAAAAGTGGCTGGGTGTGGTGGCTCATGCCTGTAATCCCAACAATTTGGGAGGCGGAGGCAGATGGATCACCTGAGATCAAGAGTTTGAGACCAGCCTGGTCAACATGGTGAAACCTCGACTCTACTAAAAATACAAAAAATTAGCTGGGCATGGTGGCACGTGCCTGTAATCCCAGCTACTCAGGAGGCTGAGGTGGGAGAATCGCTTGAACCCAGGAGGCGGAGGTTGCAGTGAGCCAAGATCTCACCATTGCACTCCAGAGTGAGACTCCGTCTCAAAAAATAAATAAATAAAAGTGACCAGGCACCGTGGCTCACACCTGTAAATCCAGCAGTTTGGGAGGCTGAGGCGGGCGAATCACGAGGTCAGGAGTTCAAGACAAGTGTGGCCAACATGGTGAAACTTTGTCTCTACTAAAAGTATAAAAAATTAGCTGGGCATGGTGGCAGGTGCCTGTAATCCCAGCTACTTAGGAGGCTGAGGCAGGAGAATTGCTTGAACCCGGGAGGCGGAGGTTGCAGTGTGCAGAGATCGTGCCACTGCACTCTAGCTGGAGTGATAGGGCAAGAATCTATCTCAAAAAAAAAAGTAATAATGCTGCTTTGAACATTTATGTACAACATTTCTCTCTCTTTTTTTTTTTTTTTTTCTGAGACAGGGTTTTACTCTGTTACCCAGGCTGGAGTGCAGTGGTGTGATCACAGCTCACTACAGCCTTGAACTCCTAAGCTCGGGCAATCCTCCCGCTTCAGCCTCCCCAGTAGCTGGGACTACATATACATATGACCACGCCTGGCTAATTTTTAATTTTTTAATTTTTTTTTGTGATGGAGTTTTTTTTTGTTTGTTTGTTTTTGTTGTTGTTGTTGTTTTTTTGTGAGACGGAGTCTTGCTCTGTCACCCAGGCTGGACAGTGTCACCCGCCACCTCGCCCGGCTAGTTTTTTGTAATGTTTAGTAGAGACAGGGTTTCACCATGTTAGCCAGGATGGTCTTGATCTCCTGACCTCGTGATCCGCCTGTCTCGGCCTCCCAAAGTGCTGGGATTACAGGCTTGAGCCACCGCGCCCGGCCTGTGATGGAGTTTTGCTCTTGTTGCCCAGGCTGGAGTGCAATGGCATGATCTCAGCTCATCGCAACCTCTGCTTCAAGCAATTCTCCTGCCTCAGCCTCGCGATTAGCTGGGATTACAGGCATGCGCCACCACACCAGGTTAATTTTGTATTTGTAGTAGAAACGAGGTTTCTCCATTTTGGTCAGGCTGGTGTCGAACTCCTGACCTCAGGTGATCCACCTGTCTCAGCCTCCCAAAGTGCTGGGATTACAAGCGTGAGCCACCGCGCCCAGCTAATCTAGATATTTTCTAACAGTGGAATCATAGAATATGCGACCTTTTGCATCTTGGCTTTTTTCACTTAGCATAATGTTTTCCAATATTCATCCAGTTATATATAGTATGTACTTCATCTCTTTTTAAGGCTAAATAATATTCCACTGTATAGATCTACCACATTTAAAAAACCATTCATCTATTGAAGACATTTGGGTTCTCTCCACCTTTTTTGCTACTGTGAATAACTAGTGCTATGAATGCTCACATGCCCAGATTTGCTCTGAGTACCTGTTTTTAATTCATTGGGAGTATATATACGTTGGAGTGGAACATTGGAGTGGTCATGGGAACAATAAATACTTTGAGAAAAGCAGGTGTTGGACTTTTTTTTTTTTTTTTTTTTTTTTGAGACGGAGTCTCCCGCTGTCGCCCAGGCTGGAGTGCAGTGGCGCAATCTCGGCTCACTGCAAGCTCCGCCTCCCGGGTTCACGCCATTCTCCTGCCTCAGCCTCCTGAGTAGCTGGGACTACAGGCGCCCACCACCGCGCCCGGCTAATTTTTTTTTGTATTTTTAGTAGAGACGGGGTTTCACTGTGGTCTCGATCTCCTGACCTTGTGATCCGCCCGCCTCGGCCTCCCAAAGTGCTGGGATTACAGGCGTGAGCCACAGCGCCCGGCCGGTGTTGGACTTTTGAACAATGTACTTACAAAGTTTTATTTTTTTCTTTTCTTTTTTTTTTACAAAGGAAAGGGCATGAATTTCAGAAAATTGAGGGCAAGTAGCTAGGGGTTAGTGTAACAGGCTACACAAATGTAATAATTCAATCTAGTGTTTGCAGTTCACATGTATCATGTCACAAGACTTTTTTTTTTTTTTTTTTTAGAAACAAGGCTGCTGCCCAGGCTCAAGTGCAGTGGTAGGGATTATAGCTCACCGAAGCCTCGAACTCCTAGACTCAAGCTATCCCTCTACCTCAGCCTCTCAAGAAAGAAGAGTAGCTAGGTCTACAGGTACCAGCCACTGAGCTGAGCTTTTCTTGTTTTTGTTTTTTTAATTTTTTATTTGTAGAGATGGACCCTTGTTATGTTGCCCAGTGTCGTCTGTGACTGCTAGCCTCACGGGAGCCTCCCATCCCCGCCTCGAAAAAAGCTAAGACTACAGGTATGAGCCACTATGCCCAGCCCACGCTGCAGAATTTTTGCAACGTCCTGAAAAATTGGGAAGTTCAGGCATAATTATTCTTATTTTATGGGAAAATAATTAAGGCAGAGCTATCTGAAGTAATTCCTTAAAGACACAAAAGAAGGGCCGGGCGCGGTGGCTCAAGCCTGTAATCCCAGCACTTTGGGAGGCCGAGGCGGGTGGATCACGAGGTCAGGAGATCGAGACCATCCTGGCTAACATGGTGAAACCCCGTCTCTACTAAAAATACAAAAAACTAGCCGGGCGAGGTGGCGGGCGCCTGTAGTCCCAGCTACTCGGAGGCTGAGGCGGGAGAATGGCGTGAACCCGGGAGGCGGAGCTTGCAGTGAGCCGAGATCGCGCCACTGCACTCCAGCCTGGGCGACACAGCGAGACTCCGTCTCAAAAAAAAAAAAAAAAAAAGACACAAAAGAAGGATGAGATCCCAAGATCTTTGGTCGCTTGTTTCCGTCCTTGTTTTTTTTTTTTTTTGAGATGGAGTATTGCTCTGTCGCCCAGGCTGGAGTGCATTGGCGAGATCTCGGCTCACTGCAATCTCCGTCTTCTGGGTTCAAGCGATTCTCCTGCCTCAGCCTCCTGAGTAGCTGGGATTACAGGCGCCCGCCACCATGCCCGGCTAATGTTTGTATTTTTAGTGGGGATGGGGTTTCACCATGTTGGTCAGGCTGATCTGGAACTCCTGACCTCAAGTGGTCTGCCCGCCTTGGCCTCCCAAAGTGCTGGGATTACAGGTGTGAGTCACCGCGCCCGACCACTTGTTTCAGTCTTGTTATCCAACAAGGCAGCCATAAAAGTAGTGCAAGACTGTAGTCCCAGCTACTCGGAGGCTGAGGCAGGAGAATGGCGTGAACCCGGGAGCGGGAGGCGGAGCTTGCAGTGAGCCGAGATGGCGCCACTGCACTCCAGCCTGGGCGACACAGCAAGACTCCGTCTCAAAAAAAAAAAAAAAAAAAGAAAGTAGTACAAGAAACCCAGGAATTGGAAGAAGACTGCTAAGTTTTGGGAAAAGCGAAATGGGGGGCGGAGTGGGGGAGGGCAAAGAAAATAAAGTTGGGAAAATAGATCGTCTCCAGCCTCACGGTCTCCTATGATTAAGACAATGTCAATGTAATTTAACATACCACTCTCGCTGTGTCGCCCAGGCTGGAGTGCAGTGGGGTGATCTCAGCTCACTACAACCTCCACCTCCTGGGTTCAAGCGATTCTCCTGCCTCTGCCTCCCGAGTAGCTGGGATTACAGGCGCCCGCCACCACGCCTGGCTAATTTTTTTGTATTTTCAGTAGAGACGGGGGTTTCACTACGTTGGCCAGGCTGGTCTTGAACTCCTGAACTTGTGATCCGCCCGCCTGGGCCTCCCAAAGTCCTGAGATTACAGGCCTGAGCCACCGCGCCCGGCCTACCACTATTTTACTTATGTATTATTTATTTATGTTTTTGAGACTGAGTTTCGCTCTTGTTGCCCAGGTTGGAGTGCAATGGCGCAATCTCGGCTCACGGCAACCTCCACCTCCCGAGTTCAAGCGATTCTCCTGCCCCAGCCTCCCGAGTAGCTGGGATTATAGGTATGCGCCGCCACGCCTGGCTAATTTTGTATTTTTAGTAGAGATAGGGTTTCTCCACGTTGGTCAGGCTGGTTTCGAACTCTCGACCTCAGGTGATCCGCCCGCCTCGGCCTCCCAAAGTGCTGGGATTACAGGTGTCAACCACCGCGCCCTGCCCACCACTCTTTTTTTATAGACAATTTTTTCTGAAGGATCTCGTAGACAATTCTTTTGGGAACCGCAGAGCACAGTTGGGGAAAACACAGTAATACCATCTAAGTCTCTTTACTGAGGACCTCAAAGCGGAATGGCCTCTACCGATGCCATAGAGACCAATACGGACTGCGGGTTTAAACAAGATGGTGTCCGCCGCAGCACCGCTCTATCTTCCCGGGTGAACTCTATGGCAGAGCATAGGCGTTCGATTTAGAGAAGTGAAGCCGAGATGGGTGGGAACCCGACCACACTACCGCGCTAGGAAGAGTGGGGCGGAAAGACATCTTCCGCGCATGTGTGGAACTGGGGGGACTGATTCCAAGACAAGGGGCCCACCCCCCAGAGCAAGTTTTCTGAAACGTGTGAGTCGTTTAAGTTCAGTTAAAGCCGAAGTGGGGCGTATCCTGAGACGCATGCGTTCTAGACGAGACAAGTGATCCAGCGGCGTGGTCTTTTCAACGCCCGGCGTACACACGACGTCTGAGGTGGAAGGGGCGTTTAGGATTCCGAACACGCATGCGTTCTGAGACCCAGGCGTTTCCTTTAGAGGGTGTGGAGTGCAGGGCTCCGTATTGCGCAGGCGCAAGGACTGTCCGGTAGGACAAGCGGTCTATCAAGGGGAGGGAAGAGGAGGTTGAAGAGATTAAAAAACCGGGGGCGCCTGCGCGTTGCAGATTAGTTGAAGACGCTCAGGGTTTGTGAGGGGCGGGGTCACGTATGCGCGTCATTGGCCGGGTAGGTGGGAGGGAGGGTGGAGATGGGGAGGGTGTGTGCGCTTGCGCAGTGCGGGGGTGGAGGGCGGAGGAGAGAGATAGCACGCTTGCGCGGCTGTCATAGGGCTGCTTGGTTGGTCAGCGGGGAGTCGGCGCCTGCGTACTAAGACCCGTGTGCAGCAGCGGCGGCGGCGGTAGAGGCGGCGGCGGCGGCGGCAGCGGGCTCGGAGGCAGCGGTTGGGCTCGCGGCGAGCGGACGGGGTCGAGTCAGTGCGTTCGCGCGAGGTGAGAGCGGGCAGGGCGCGCGTGCGCGGTACCTTGGTTTGGGCCCGGGAGAAGATGGAACGGCGCGGGGGTCGGGGAGGGGGCAGAGGGGAGCGGCGGCCGCCGCCGCACGGGTTCAGCCGGAGAGCGGCGCGAGGTGCGGAGAGGCGCGGGCGCGCGCCCCGGTTGGCGCGCGGGGTGACGGTTGGGGCTGGCCCGGTGACGTTGGAGCGACGCAGGGCGGGGGACGGCGAGCCGCGAGGCAGCCACGCGGGAGAGGCCGCCAGGCGGCCACGCCGGGGCGAGGGCCAGGGGCCAGATCGGCCCACCGGGGCAAGGGTACCTGGGCCGTTGAGGACCCGGCGCAGCGCGGCCACGTGAGGTGGGGGAGGGGGCTATTCGGTGAGAGGGCATGATGGGGGGGGTTGGCGGACGGCCGGGGGGAGGGGAGGCGGCGTGGCTCCGGCCTGGCGCAGTCTCTGAGGAGGGGGCGGCCGCGGCACCGGAAGTGCCCCCCACGGGAGGCTGCCCTCGGGGTCGCAGGCCGCATGGCCGAGCGTGGACCGGGGCCGCATGGCAGCGCGGGGACCCCTCCCCCCCAGGTCCCGGCCACCGGAAGCCCAGAACGGCCACATGGTCTGCAGGAGCCGGCAACCCCTAGCGCGGGGAGAGCTAGCCCTCGCGGGGTGTCCTAGGGGGCCTGGGATTTTGAGAAGTGGGAGAAGCCGGAGGCTCGGGTCCTGATCACCCCGGAGGGCATGCTGCTGGCATATGTTAGCGCTTCCCAACCTCAAGGGCCCCTGGAGCTTTCCTGCAAAACCCTCCTGTGAAGTGTGGCGGCCAGCCAGGTGTAAGTGGCACTCCTTCGAGCTGGGAGGCCGGAGAAATGGGGAAACAGGGCATTTGGACAGGAGCCCAACTCTTCTGTCGGCCCGGGCGGACAGCGCCTTCAAGTCTCCGGCAGATGAGTTTCCCACCGTGATAGGCATTCTTCACCTTGTCACTGTCTTCCCGTTGTAACTGGTTTGGGAGTTCCACGGTTTCGAAGTCCTTAACTCTACTAGCCTAGTATGATTTTCTACTACTCACTACTACCAACCTTTTGCTTTCATTTTATTGTCATTCACCACCCCCCACCTCTCCCACTTTCTACTGACTGTACTGGCCCGGCCTGAAAAGCCGACAGGACAGATGCATCCTGGGAAAAGTGGGAGGGCCTTCCAGGAGAGGCTGGGTTCCTGGGTTCTCTTTGGGAACCAAGATCGAGGTGTTTGGCAGGGGGATCATTTCGGAAACAACTTTGCTTTCTCCCCCTTGGCTTGTTGCAAGTGCATGTTGGCGAGGCGGGAATCCCCCAAAGAGGCCTTGTGGTTTCCTGTAGCAGTGACTGGTTTGTGTGTGGATGGAGGGGGGGCGGTGTAACAGATGGGTGGGGCCTTGTCCTCCGGTCTCCACCCTCCCCCCCACATTAGCCCTGCCCTTTTGCTGGATCATAGCTGCTCACCTAATTATAGCCCTGGCTGTGTGTGGGGAAGAGGGGTGGTTGGTTTCAGTGGCAAGTAACACCTGAGTCCTCCCCCCTCCCAGGAAGTAGGCCTTTTCTCATCTCTGAGATTTGACATTCCAGCTCCCTAGAGCCTTCCTTTCCCAAGCCACCACTCTAACTTTGATTTATGCGGGAGAAACCAGCTATTCCACCCTCCCATACACACACCAGTTCTTGAGTATATTTGAGCCCAGTCAGTATTTTAAGTTCAGGAACTTTGACTTTATTTTAGGTGGGTAATGGAATAAAGAGTTGGGAAAATGTTTCTAGAGAGAAATGGGATAGATTGGAGGTCCTGTTAACCTCCATGCTTATTCACTTCAGTTCTCTTCTTGGCTCTAGTTGGAATCGAAGCCTCTTAAAATGGCAGATGATTTGGACTTCGAGACAGGAGATGCAGGGGCCTCAGCCACCTTCCCAATGCAGTGCTCAGCATTACGTAAGAATGGCTTTGTGGTGCTCAAAGGCCGGCCATGTAAGATCGTCGAGATGTCTACTTCGAAGACTGGCAAGCACGGCCACGCCAAGGTTAGAATTTCACCTCCACATCTTGCCTTCCCCGTGCCTCCAGTATCCTTGGCGCTCCCAGCAGCAAGCTGCCAACAGTGCTGACTTTCCTTTAACTCTGCTTTTACTGTCTGATTCTTTTTGTTTAGCACTCAGCCTTCATACCCATTCAGACAACTACACCTGCTCCCCAGTCTTCAGCCTCTTCTGTGGTTACCCTTCTGTCCCCCCATCATTATCTGGTAGTCCCTCCGTTTCTCCAGCTTTGTGCCAGTCTCTTAACTTCAATTGGTAGGCCTTTATGCTCTAGCTATTCAGTTGCTCCTTCCTTATTATTGGTTTTCACTTTTTCTTCTCTTGAGCCATTGTAGCTGGTTGTTTCCATCACGTTGCCCAGGGTTTCTCCAATTCTACCAGAATGTGGCCTTCCCCTGGAGGGACTCCTGCGTTAATTCTGAGCTTTCAGATCACCTTGCTGCTTCGTTCCCCAGTTCTAGCTTTCCCTTTGGAACTCTGATGCAGAATCAAACTGCCCCTACCTGTCCCATCCCACTCTCCTTGGGTTCCTTGAGCCTCCATGCTGTCATGGGTTTTAACATTCTTGCTAGCACTTCCCTCATCATCTCAGATTTTTCCTGTCTCTAGAAGTTCAACTTGGTTCGTTCTTGTTGAGTTTCTTGTGGTGTTTTTCCTTAATCAGTTTTTCCATCTTTTGACTTGACACTGATCTTGGGTTATTCCCTAGTGTCTGGATCCTTCTCTGTGCTCTTCTGGCTTCCTTATTTTCTAGCTACATAGTTATTTTTGATCTCCCTGCAAGTCCTTTTTTCTCTTCAGCTCTTTCACATTTCTTATTTTCTTATCTTTCCCCTTCTACCTTCCTTATTTCCCAATTTCTCAGCTCCTTCTCCTGGTGTCCAGAAAACTCTTCCAAACTTTTACCCAGACTCCTCCCACTACCCTAGACTCCTAGCATCTTATCTTTTATCAAGGTAACCGTCTTCTCTAAGCCTGCCATGCAGTTTTCTCTTGTGCTGTCAACCCCAATTTCAACGGTGGTTTTTTAGCCTCTGTTGTTTTGTTTTCTTTAAGAGGCTTTACTGTTTCTTGAGTTGACTGGTTCAATTCCAATACTCCAGTCTTTGCCCCAACAATGTAGTCTGACTTCCCTCATCAGGCAAGGTCACTTGGCGCCTTTGTTTCCTCCGTCTAAAGAGTTCGGTTGGGTTTCTCTTTGTGACGCTCACATACAGGTCCACCTGGTTGGCATTGACATCTTCACTGGGAAAAAATATGAAGATATCTGCCCGTCAACTCATAACATGGATGTCCCCAACATCAAAAGGAATGACTTCCAGGTATGTAGATGGTTTGGATGAGGATGGGTTAGCCGTTCATGGTGGAGGGAGAAGTTGGGGGATAGGGACTGACCAGGAGAGCTTGTGCTGGGAGAGGAAGGAAATGGCAGGAGAGGGTATTTGGTATTAGTTTGCTATCACTCCAGTTTGTCTATCAGAGCCTTTACTGGGCCTCCTGGGCCTACTACCTTCAGCTTCCTTCCCTATCTGCCCCCAGCTGATTGGCATCCAGGATGGGTACCTATCACTGCTCCAGGACAGTGGGGAGGTACGAGAGGACCTTCGTCTCCCTGAGGGAGACCTTGGCAAGGAGATTGAGCAGAAGTACGACTGTGGAGAAGAGATCCTGGTATGGTGCCTCCCTTTTTCTTTCCTTTTTTTTTTGGAGATGGAGTCTTGTTCTGTTGCCCAGGCTGGAGTGCAGTGGCGCAATCTCGACTCACTGCAAGCTCTGCCTCCCGGGTTCTCGCCGTTCTCCTGCCTCAGCCTTCTGAGTAGCTGGGACTACAGGAGCCCGCCACCACATGCGGCTAATTTTTTGTATTTTTAGTAGAGACAGGGTTTCACCACGTTAGCCAGGATAGTCTTGATTTTCTGACCTCGTGATCCGTCCACCTTGGCCTCCCAAAGTGCTGGGATTACAGGCGTGAGCCACCACGCCCGGCCCCCTCCCTGCTTTTGTGCTCAGCTTTGTTCTGTACGTTTCTTCCTGAGCTCAGACATCTCCTGGCTCTCTCTCTTGCTCCTCCAGATCACGGTGCTGTCTGCCATGACAGAGGAGGCAGCTGTTGCAATCAAGGCCATGGCAAAATAACTGGCTCCCAGGTGAGTGTGACAAATCCCTCACTGTCCCCTTCACATTTTGTTGTCCTCAGCAGATCTGCTCTAGTCTTAATTGTTCCAGGCTTACTTTGTGCCCCTAGCCTGGCCCTGTCTTCCCTATCCTTCCTGTTGAAGGTATTATCCTATCTTACTAATTTCTCTCTCCTACCTAGGGTGGCGGTGGTGGCAGCAGTGATCCTCTGAACCTGCAGAGGCCCCCTCCCCCAGCCTGGCCCGGCTCTGGCCTGGTCGTAGGCTGGACTCCTCCTACACAATTTATTTGACGTTTTATTTTGGTTTTCCCCACCCCCTCAATCTGTCGGGGAGCCCCTCCCCTTCACCTAGCTCCCTTGGCCAGGAGCAAGCGAAGCCGTGGCCTTGGTGAAGCTGCCCTCCTCTTCTCCCCTCACACTACAGCCCTGGTGGGGGAGAAGGGGGTGGGTGCTGCTTGTGGTTTAGTCTTTTTTTTTTTTTTTTTTTTTTTTTTTTTTTTTTAATTCAATCTGGAATCAGAAAGTGGTGGATTCTGGCAAATGGTCCTTGTGCCCTCCCCACTCAGCCCTGGTCTGGTCCCCTGTTGCCCATAGCCCTTTACCCTGAGCACCACCCCAACAGACTGGGGACCAGCCCCCTCCCCTGCCTGTGTCTCTCCCCAAACCCCTTTAGATGGGGAGGGAAGAGGAGGAGAGGGGAGGGGACCTGCCCCCTCCTCAGGCATCTGGGAGGGCCCTGCCCCCGTGGGCTTTACCCTTCCCTGCGGGCTCTCTCCCCGACACATTTGTTAAAATCAAACCTGAATAAAACTACAAGTTTAATATGAAGCCCCCAACTCAGCTGCTTATTTGAATTAAATGGGTATATTTGGAAGCTACAAAAAGACTGAACTCTGCCACTGAGTTCATTGGAACCCGCTGTCTATCACTGACTTGCTGTGGACCTGCCAGTCATCCCCCCACCCCCCAAGCAGCCTTGACCTATTCCAGACAGTTGGGTGGGAGGCAACACAAACAGCAGCAGCCAGGGTCAGTGGCAGGTAGATTTTATTGGCCTGGGACACACGGGGGGTACCCTCACCCACAGTGGGGCAGGGGGCATGATGTTGAAGATACAATCTGATGGTCACTTGTGGTAGAATCGCGGGTTCTGGCTGTGTTGGATGAAGGGGAGCCGAGGGCCAGGTTGGCTGGTAGCTGCAAAGCCCGACTGGCGGTGGTGATGAAAAGAGGGCTTTGTCACTGGGTGTACTCTCCCACCTAATGCCCTACTGGTAACCACCCCCAGAGAGGAAGAAAAACCAGGTGATGTGGACCACCGGTCCTACCTAATCCTGCTTTTCTGGATCCCTAGTGTAGGGATTCTGACAGGTAAATTTTATTATCATTCTTACCTTTCCTGCTGGTTGCATCTGCACAGGGAGCTGTGGGGAAGCAAGGAGTCCAGGGGCTGGATGCAGAGCCTGGGGGTGCATGGGGCGCAGAGAGGACTGCAGAGAAGAGAGGGCCTGAGGCATACTGAAGCTCCCTTTAACATATCCCTAACCCTGACCTCCCAAGGTGCCATACTCACTGAGTCGGAGAAGCCAGTCTGCTGGTTAGCATGTTCCATCTGCTTTTGCAAGGACAGGGCACCACCAGGCTGGAGGAAACCTACGTGGGGAAGAGGAGCATGTGAGATGAGAATGAAACAGGGAGGGGAGGACCCAGAGAGCTAGAGCTCCTGCATGGGATGTTATCACCTGTCTGAGTGGGCTGAAAGTGGCCGTGCACGGCATAGGGCTGTGGCTGTGGCTGAGATAGGTACTGCACTGCAGGGAATGCTGAAGGAGCTGAGAAAGGAAAAGACAGAGCCATTAAAACCTTTTACTCAATGGCATTCCTCCTTTGACGTTGAGGAAGGCCAAGCCCCATCCCTCCTATTACTCACCTCTGAGCTGCTGACTAGGACTATAAGCTGGCTGTGTGGGCCCATAGTGAGGTGGGGGCTGAGCAGTCCCATAGGCACCACCAGGACTGCCTTGGAATTGTCCATGCTCTGGTGTCCCCGCAAAAGCAGCTGCTGAGCCCACATAGTGCCGGGTCTAAGGAGGGAGAATGAGAATTCGCCTATAAACCTGAAAGCTGAAACCCAGTGACTTGTGTGTATCTGTATGCCCCATTTCCCCCTAAACTTAAGTGCTTAATATGTTTGTGACTTGAATACTGGTGGCAAGGATGCATGGATGGAAGCAATAGGGGCTGGGCATCCAATCCTACTCTCACCGTAAGCACTTGGGGTCCAAACATTTGTTTGGCTCTGTCAGCTGCCATGAGGGTGCCTGGGCGATTGTGTCCTCCAGGGCTCCCTAGAAAGGGAGAAGGGCTTCATGATGCTGAAATGGGAGGCTGCAACCTGTAAGAAGGCCGGTTCCATCAGGTGGTCTCTTTAGTCCTCACCCTGCATGCTGAGGAGATGAGTTCCTGTGTGGACAGTCAGGCTCTGCTGGTATGCAGCTGATGTCAGGGTGGTCAGGTCACTGGAGAGAGAGGAAGGCAGGTCAAAGCCAAGGACAGATGCCTTCTCTTTCGCCATTAAACACTAGTTCTTTTATTACTTGATCCCAGTTCCACTTGGCCCCCATTTCAGTTTTTAGCACTCTGATCCCACCTCTGTTCCTTTCGCCTCCGTTTTTCTTCCTCATGTAAAACTTTCTTGAGCTGCAGGAAAAGCTGATGCTTCTCTTCCTGTAGGGCCAAAAGCTTCTCCTCCAACTTCAGAATCTGGGAGGGAGTGGGAAGAGAAGATGAAGGCAGGGAGAGTCAAGGGAAGAGATCAAAGCTGGGAGAGTTCAAGGGACTGCTTACTTGTTCCTTGGTCTCCTCTAGTGACATTCTCTCTTCCATCTCCTTTTTCTTCCTTCTCTCCTGTTCTTCCTTCATTTTCTGTTCCATCATCTTATCCACCTCTTCTTCCTCTGGAGAATCAGGCAGAATGAAGAAGAGGCAGGGTAGTGAAAACAGTTCCAACGTTAGATTGAAGACCAGCAAAACCCAGTCATCCCAACACGCCTGTGTGCTCTTTGCCTCGAGGGGACAAGCTCCCCCATCGCTGCAATAGGGAACGGAGAGGCTTTATCAGGTGCTCTCCAAGGTCCTTCCCGTCTCAAGGGTTCTGGAGCGTGGACCAGGACGCTTAAATCCCACCACAACGGGGCTATTCCTTCCCTCCTCTGCGCTCGGCAGCGGGCTCACTGGTTGGCCGCTGGGTTGAGGCCAACCCTGAGGTACAGGAGCCATTCTGGGCCGTGTGTCCCCCCGCTATGGCCCCGGCTCACCCTGCCGCTTGCGCTCCCGCTCCATCATAATGTGCCGGTGCAGCGCCCTGGCCATGGCGTTGGAAAGCTTGGGGCGCTCCAGGAGTGCGGGCATGGTGCTGCCGTGGGCGCTCGGGCCGTGGGCGCCCGGCTCTGTCTCTGACTGCCAGACCTCAGACGGCGCCTGCGGGGAGGCGGGCGCTCAGAGGGGGCCGCGCCCGGCCCAGGCGGAAGCCCGTCCGCCCGACCCGCTCGCCGCCCCGGTCACGTGTCCCAGGAGCCCGCCACCCGGCCGGGCCCGCAGCCCCCGCTCCACCGCGCGCGCGGGCGGTGCCGGGATCCCCGACTCGGTGCTGCCGCTCCCTGCCCAGCCAGCCCGGACGCCAGCCCTCCCTACCCGCCTTCTCTGCGCTTTCTCAGCAGCTCCGGCGCGCCCTGGCCCGTGCGTCACATCCGGCGGCCCGGCCAAGTCCTTCCGGAGTCACGTCTGCGGCCGACCTCACGGGTTGGGTGAGAGAAAGCGGAAGCGCGCTGCGACGGGTGCCCGCGGCGTCCAAACCCCGTAGCCGGGAACGCGGGCGACGAGGGCTGTAAACTGGTCTTGGCATCCTCAGCTCTCTTTAATTTCGCGGGCCCACCTGGTGGCACCCCAGGGGACGCGGGCTCCGGAGAGGGGCGCGCGAGAGAGAGGCCGAGGCGGAGGCTCTGAGACGGTGTTTATTGGCTCCTTAGAAATCAGAGTCAGTAACAACTGTACAGAGGCCCCCATCTTCCGTGCGCCCACCCTTCCCCACTCCCGCCCGGTGGCCCCGGAAAAAGCAGCTTCATGTGGGCACAGGGAGAGACTCCTCTGGGATTCACAGTAACCAGAAACAAAAACGGAAATAAATTAAGTGATGTGGGGAAGGGGAGTAAAAGGGAGTCATGTTCCCCAAATCAGTGCATGAAGAGGGGTACCAGGGCCTGGAGCTGGGCTCCCATGGCTCCTCCCATCAGACGGAGTGCTGGGCCTCCAGACATGGAGCTGTGCCACTTGCCACCTACATCTGAGAGCCTGCCTACATGCTCCTGCGCGGCTGCCAAGCTCCAGCACCTGCGCATGCCACGAGTCACGGGAATGAGGTGGAGGCAGTCGCCAGAGTCCATGGGCCCGAGGCCCGACTGTGCTTGTAGTATTTGTGTCTGACCCCTCATTCCACCCGTACCAGCAGGGCATAGAGGAGTGTGGCCCCCTTCTCCTTAGTGACCCACTCAAGTTCGGCTGGACTGAAGTGAGGGTCAGGAGGTTCTCCAAGGGCAGCGGAAGGGGGTCCCGGGGTGTAGGAGCCAGGGCGCACACACACCTGGAACGCCACCTGAGCCTGGTGCGTCCGCTGGGATTTGGGGTCCCGGAATCTGTCAAACAGGAAAAAATAAGGGAGTGAAGCTTCTCTCCCCATCACCTCCCCCTTGCAAAGTCTGTTCCAACCACACAAGCCTTGCTGTACCTAGGAAATACTCCCGCCTTATAGGAACTTCACTCTAGCTGTTCTTTCTACCTGAAATGTTCTTCCTCCCAAAGCCTGCTCAGCTACACCCTTCACTTCCTTCTTCAAGCCTTTGCTCGAATCTCTCCCACCTTCTTACGATGCCCACACCAGCCACACTGCTGTCTCCTTCACCCCCTTTCCTACGATGCCCACACCAGCCACACTGCTGCCTCCTTCACCCCCTTTCCTACGATGCCCACACCAGCCACACTGCTGTCTCCTTCGCCCCCTTCTTTCTTACGATGCCCACACCAACCACACTGCTGTCTCCTTCGCCCCACTCTTTCTTACGATGCCCACACCAGCCACACTGCTGTCTCCTTCGCCCCACTCTTTCTTTGTTTCCATAGTCCTTACTTATTACCTTTAAAAATACTAAATACTGGCCGGGCACGGTGGCTCACGCCTGTAATCCTAGCGCTTTGGGAGGCCGAGGCGGGTGGCTCACGAGGTCAGGAGATCGAGACCATCCTGGCCAACATGGCAAAACCCTATCTCTACTAGAAAAATTAGCCGGGCTTGGTGGCACACGCCTGTAGTCCCAGCTACTCAGGAGGCTGAGGCAGGAGAATCGCTTGAACCCGGGAGGTGGAGGTTGCAATGAGCTGAGATCATGCCACTGCACTCCAGCCTGGATGACAGAGCAGGACTCCGTCTCAAAAATAAATAAATAAATAATAAATACTTATTATGTATGAACATTATAGAGAGAAAAGGCAGAGGTTCCACAAGAGTAAGGTTCCTTTTCTTGCCCACTAGAAGAGTATATAAGTGGTATTTGTTCAATGAATGAAAAAAGGGCTGAGTTGGAGACTGGCAGCTAGCAAGAGGAGGTGAGAAAAGGGGAGGGCAAATCATGAAGACCCCAGTGGCTGCGCTCAGGCCCTCTTCATCCGAGCCCCTGGAGATCTCTCCCCACCCCTCCCAGTACTCACTGCACTTTGGAGGCCAGGGTCTCGGCCCCAGCATATTGAAGGGAGGGGGAAAGCAGCACAGGAGGGGGCTGCTCCTCCCGAGGAGGTGCACAGTTCTCGCCAGGCTCCTCGAACCCTACCCCAGGCTCTCCCTTCAAAGGACGGCAGCTCAGGATGGAAGCAGTACCTGGGAGGAGAACTGGGTCAAGATAGCCCTTTTTATTCCTCCACAGCCCCCCAGGCTCAGCCCACCTTGCATGGGCCTGCTCCCCAGTACCTGCTCCCAGCTCCCCTCGGTCCAGCACTCTCCGTACAGCTGCAACATTGCTCCCATGATAGGCCATGTGCCACTTCTTGGTTAGTGTCCCAGCCTCCAGGTGGGGATTCACTCTATGAGGTGGACAAGCGGGGCAGATAGAACGAAGGACACTGGCTCCCCAGTGGAGGAGCTTCACGAGGCTCTTCCTTAGGCAGGAAGTTCCTGGCACTTCCTGGCTTTTCCTTAGACAGGAAGTTCTATCACTTCTTCCATGCACCTTCTTGGGATCTCCATTTCTCCAGGGGGAAAACAGTAGGGGAAAGGCATGACCCTGCCCGTATGTACCTGAGGTTGAACCTGCACCAGCCAAAGGGCAGTGCGTATTCCCGGGGAGGCTCCCCTCTGCGCCTGTGGGCCTCGTCTCCTCGCAGCTTCCGGCAAGACTCACAGTAGCACAGGCTTCGCTTTGGCGGAGGCATGAAATAATCTTCTGCGGGACAGTAAGTAGCAGGCTTGGTGCTGTGGCTCCCACCCTTGATCTCAGCCACACTGGCACCCTTCAGCTGCTCTCCACGGCTCTGGGCCTGGCCCTGGGGATGAAGTCAGTTCTGGGGACCGGGACTCACCAGGAAGCAGCAGGAGTTCTCGGAAGCGAGAGCAAAGGGCATGGTACTCGCAGCTCTTTAGAGGACTAGCGGCGGGTGGTGGGCCCCAGCACACACTCTCTTTGATGCCTGAGGGAGCAGAGGGGCACAGGTCACAGGAGTCAGGCTAGAAGGGTAGGGGCAGGGGAGTAGGGGCAGGAGCGGGGTCCCTTTGGGCTGGCACACCGTCCACCATGTCTGCTTTCTCCATGTCCCCTTGGGTTCCAGCACTTTTCCCACTGGCAGCCCCTGGCTCAGGGTTCACGATTGTCACCTGTAGGGGAGAGGGTAGTCAGACAGAGCTTGGTCAGACCCCAGGGCCTGATGATCCTGGAACAGAGACTTCCCCGTCCTGGACGGCCCAGACTCTTAGGCACTCTCCTCCCTGCCCCCACTGCCACTAACCTGCTCACACTGCCCATAGAGGTCCACAAGCGCGTGGCAGGGCTGGGGCACATCTGGCACAGCTACCCCCTGGTCCACCCCATTAACATGGAGATGCAGCCCCCCAGAGCTGTCCAGCCGCAGTCCCAGGATGGTGCCTTCAGGGCATGTGTCCAGATTCGGCCCAAACTTCTCACAGATCTGGGAGGAGAGACCGGCTGTCTTCCAGAGGTCACACTCCACCACAGCAGCCGTCCTGCCCTTTGCTCTGCTTCCTGCTGCCAGCGCCTTGGCTTCACCTCCATGCTTGCCTGCTGCCAAGACTCTCCTCCCGCTGCAGTTACCTAGAGCCCCTCCTCTTCCCCAAAACTGGCACATTCTCAACGGCAGGGACACCGCAGGAAGCAGCAGGCCTAAAACTGACCAGGCAATGCCACTCACCCTTGCCTGCCCATTACTGTCCCCCTTTTACACCTGTGGTCCTACCTCCAAGGCTAGGGGCCCACTTCTCCCTTCTGGCCAGCCCTTCCCTACACACAAGCCTGGTCCCGCCCCTTCTCTATGGCTCCTACTCACCTTGAGACCGTTGTGGAAGACCCCACGGCCCCGCAGCAGCCAGGCTGCCCGTTTGAGGGCACAGGCAGAAGCAGGGAAGTTGAGCCTCTCAGGCGCGCAGGTGATGACTCCCAGGACAAGGGAAGATGTCCACTGTCGGTTTAGGAAATCTATCCGCACCTGGGGAAGAAGGAACTACTCCATAATCACAGCCTCCTGGGAAGAACCAGGCTCGACCCCCCGCCAGGGAGGGAATACTGCACCTCCCAGAATGTGGCCTGGGATGCTGCCTTTTCTTATGCATGGAAGGACCAGAAAATGCAAATTTAGTTGTTTATTAAAATTAAAAAAAGAACCATCAGCCGGCATGGTGGCCCACACCTGTAATCCCAGCACTTTGGGAGGCTGAGGCGGGTGGATCACCTGAGGTCAGGAGTTTGAGACCAGCCTGAGCAACATGGCGAAACCCTGTCTCTACTAAAAATACAAAATTAGCCAGGCGTCGTGGCACATGCCTGTAATCCCAGCTACTCAGGAGGCTGAGGCAGGAGAATCGCTTGAACCCGGAAGGTGGAGGTTGCAGTGAGACGAGGTCGTGCCACTGCATTCTAGCCTGGGCAACAAGAGCACAACTCCATCTCAAAAACAAAACAAAACAAAACCCTGTTTGAGCTGTGACCTTGCTGTTGCCTCTGTAACGATCTGTCAGGATTCTTATTCGTAGGACTTCCTTCATCTAGCTAGCTTTTTTTTTTTTCTTTTTTTTTAGAGACAAGATCTTGCTCTGTCTCCCAGGCTAGAGTGCGGTGGCGTGATCTCGGCTCACTGTAACCTCTGCCTCCCAGGTTCAAGTGATCTTCCCACCTCAGCCTCCTGAGTAGCTGGGATTATAGGCTCGTGCCACCATGCCTGGCGAATTTTTGTATTTTTTTGCAGAGACAGAGTTTCGCTATATTGCCCAGGCTGGTCGCAAACTCGTGAACTCAAGTGATCTGCCTGCTTTGGCCTCCAAAAGTTCTGGGATTACAGGTATAAGCCACTGTACCTGGGCTCATCTGGCTAACTTTGATATATCTTTCAGTTTGTAGCAAAAAGGCACCTTCTTCTGGAAAGCCCTCTCTGCTCCCACATATAGGATCGGGCATTTCCCTTGGACTCCTCCAGCCTGTCCCTACTGCTTCCCTTACCGATCGCCAGGTAGGGACTTCGTGGTAACTGACTGACAAACCCCATTACAGGCTATGAATAAAAGCCCAGAAAGCTCATCCAAGTGGCTTGCTTTCTTTTTCTCCACCCAAAAAGGCCTTTCTTCAGGAGGGTTGGCCATGGGTCACTGTGGAGCGAGAGGAGCTGGGGACAGGGAGGGAGAGCCCACCTGGACCAGCAGCTGGGGCACCAGAGGCTGGTTGATGACAACGATGCCCTGATTGTAGCTGGCCACCCGTGTGGCTGTACGGTTCCCATTAGACAAGAGGATATTCTTCCCGTGGTTCTCCAGGAACTCGAGGGTGGTGGGTATAATACCCACTTCATTCTGGCCCTGGTGTGGAGGAAGAGACTAAGCTGCATGGGTTGCCAATGCCAGGACCGACCCACCCCACTGGAATTTGCACAGACCCTGAGTGTGAGCCTCCACCCAACGATCAGAGAACCCAAAAAAGGCCTGGCATCCAACGGCCCAGCAACTGCCCATCCACGTGCACAGCAGGCCATGCTGCAGCCACTTACTCCCAGGCCATGCTCCTCGCCCTCGTCATCCTCCTCGCCCTCACTGCCGGTGTCTGAACTGGGGGAAGGAGGCTGGGTGCCTTCTGACTCCTCCAGCCTTGTGGAACTGACAATCGACACGCTGCGGACTGGCCCGTAGAGATCCAACACAGCCCACACGTTCTGGGAGGCACACAAGACCCAGAAAAATCAGAGATCAGCGGAAGACCTCAACCATCCTCCCAAAACCCAAGGAAGCATTCAGGTCCACCTTGGCAATGCCAGTGGCTGCAGGCCCCATATCCTCTCCATCCACCAGGATGTGCATCGTGTCATCTGCCCCCCGACGAACACCCACACGGCTCCCCACCTAGGACCAAGGCAGGACAAGGACAGATGATGCTCAGCCCACCCCTCCCTGCCACCGCCACTCCCAACCCCTCCCCTGTCCCTGGAGCCAGCCACTTCACCCCCAGCCTCTCTAGGTTCCGGCCATAGTTCATCCTCTGGAGCTGCCCATCACGCCTCACTTCACAGCTGGATACCATCCAAGTGGTCTTCGTCCGGAGCTCTGGCAGGGAAGGAGGCAGCCCTGGGCCACTGCCACCTGCTCCGGGTCCCATCTCCCCCGGGGCTAGTGTGGTCAGTCCCAGCCGCAGGGAACCTGCCCACTTCTCATCTAGCTCTTCCACTTTCACCTATGAGACAGAGACAAGATGAGCTGGCCCTGTCGCGATGGGCCTGGCAGCCCCTCTGTCACATCGCTACGGCCTACCTCAAAGACTTCCTCAGCCCTCAGCTCCTTGGTACTGAAGACAAGGCCATGAGCATAGCCAGCGGCACGCACCGCCCTCGTGCCATCCTCCTCTAGAGTGATATTCTTGCCGCAAGTACTGTGGAATCGGTGAGCCACGCCAGCCACTGTGAAAAGATGGCACCAGAGGAAGGGGTAGGACTGGGGCAGCAAGCTTCAGATGGAACAGAGCAAAGCTTTCAGATGAAACAAGATGGGGACACCAACGCCCCATCTGCCATCTGCCATTACTCCTCAGGGCCTCCTGACACCTCTTTATTGTATTTTTTTTTTTTTTTTTGAGGCATGGTCTCGCTCTGTCACTCAGGCTGGAGTGCAGTAGCACAATCACGGCTCACTGCAGCCTCGACTTCCTGGGATCCAGCGATCCTCCCACCTCAGCCTCCCAAGTAGCTGGGACCACAGGTGCACGCCGCCACAACTGCCTAAATTTTGTATTTTTGGTACAGACGGGGTTTCGCCGTGTTTCCCAGGCTGGTTTCAAACTCTTGTGCTGGAGCGATCCACCCGCCTTGATCTCCCAAAGTGCTGGGATTATAGGCATGAGCTACCGCGCCCAGCCCTGATACCTCTTTTCACCACAGCAAGACTCATTTCCAAACCTGGCATGCTCAGTTTATGGTGTCCTGGCCCCTTGGTGGCAGGGAAGTGTCCAGGCTCTAAGTACCAGGTGTAACCTCCCCCTTACTGGCTGCTTGCCACCGTGGGCTGTCCCTTCCCTTGAGGCGGCAGCTACCCCAGCCAACCGTCTTTGCACAGCTGCTGTAACCTGGAAGCCCTACTCCTCAGGTGCACAGCAGGCAAGCAGAACCCATCCAGCCCCCGCCCGGCTGCCACACCTGGGGAGTGCAGTGGGAAGGACTTCTCGGTGGCGGTGTTGCTGGTCGCCAGGCTGTTGTCCATGGGGCCGGTGGCATTGGTGATGGACACTTGGACACACTGGCCATAGAGGTCAACTACTGCATACACCTCTGGGGAGGAGAGGGAAAGTCAGAAGCCTGACAGCCAGGTGGTCTGGGCTGAGGGTGGCAGGCTGAAAGCCACATAGTCACCTTTACCCGGAGGCAGGCCCGAGCAGGCAGCGCCTTGGTCCTGGCCATTGATGAAGTAGTGCAGATCGCCCTTGGCAGTTCGCATCATGCCAATGCGTGCACCTGTGCCCAGCGCATCCAGGTCACACCCGTAATTGTTGCGCATCGTGTTACCGTCTTGCATGATGGCTGTACCACTGGGGGGATGGCAGAAGGGGTGAGTCAGCCTGCCAGCTTCAACTTCACATTGGCCCCCGCCCACTCCCTGCCTGTCAGAACCTTCCAATGCCTTGGGCTGGGGTCTTGATCTGGGTGTAAGGCCCAGTCCTATCTCCTTTGTCTCTGGGATCCCCTCAGGGAAAAGCAAGAACTACCTAAGATGAAGGAGGCCTGAGCCCCTGTGGGCCTGAGCAGGGCTTCCCAGAATCCAAGAGAGGGGACAGGCAGATCCCCTAGGTCACTGCCCACAGCCACCATAGGCCAAAACCTTGCTCCCCTGATCCCAGCCAGCTCCACCCAGCCCCAAGCTGGCCCCCAAAGCAGGAAGCCCAACCTCAGCATCCATGTGTCATAGTCAATGTCTGTCATGGTGTTGGGGAATTCCAGGTCTTCAGGCCGAATAGCAGTCACTCCTGGGAGGAGGCAGAGGTAAGTCAAGGCCAATCCCCCAAGGCACAGACATCCAACGGCCCCCAACACACACAGACGCCCCTCACCAGCCTCAATGGAGCCTGACCAGCGGTCCACCATCTTCTGAATGACAATTTCAAACAGCTCTCCATCCCGCAGGGCCCTGCCAGGGAGACTGGTGATCAGAGAGGCTCCACTTGGGTGGCTGAGGCTGGGCAGGAGGAAGGTGGGGACATGAAAGTTGAGAGACTGACCGGTTGGAGATGACGATGGCGTCATTAAACTCGCTGCGACAGTTGTGGCGGAGGGCAGTGCGGCCCCCATTGGTGATGACTGCGTTACTGCCGTGCAGCTGGTGGAAGCGCAGGTCAGAGCCCCCTGCCCCTGAGGATGGAGAGCTTGGAGACACCTGGTTATTCCCCTCAGGAAGTGATTCAGGAACTGGAGACACCTCTGTAAAAGTGGACATCATCACCCATTAGATCTCTAAGTGTCTCTCAGACCTCCCAAGGCCACCCTAACCCCCGGCCCCAGCCTAGCCCGGCCCTCACCCACGTCGTCCACAATGGTGGCCTGGGCCGCCTGGCCATAGAGATCGACGACAGCATAGACGCCCGGGGGCACGTTCCAGGCAGCAGGGCCCTGAGTCATCCCATTGACAAAGAAGTGGAGAGTCCCGTCCTCCCGCCGTACCACGCCCACCGTGTCCCCTGCCTTGGAAGAAGGGGGTGCTGGAGTGAGGAGTCAGGCAGAGTTCCTGCCGGGGCTGGTCCTGCATCAGCCCTGTGGTGTTTGTGATGCCTGCTGCGGCCGCCAGGCAGCGCACCCACTTTCCCACCTTGAGGCGGTCCAGGTTGTGCCCGTATTCATCCAGGATGGTCGTCCCATTGTGCATCACCCCATTCCCAGTCATCATCCAGGTCCCTGGGAGGACAAGGAGCAGTAGAGGACATGAAGGGAAAGGAAGGGCTCCTCTCCTTTCCATAGCAGCCCCCACAGAACTCCTGAGCCCACAGCCCATCTTGCCTTTTCTTTGACGACTAGCTTTCTTCCCTGAGCAGGACAAGAAAACTCTGCAGCTTCCAAGACAGCCACAGCCCTGCCCACGGGGCACTCTCTAGCCACTGAATGAGTGGTCACAAGAGTGACACGTGAAAAAGAAGCTGGAGAACAAGTGCCAGGGCTTTGGGGACAGCTTCCCCCCAAAACCCTGTCCTGGCCCTGCCCTTCCTGGGAGCTCACCAGAGCGCAAGTTGGTCATGGTGGAGGGCAACTGGAGGTAGGCAGGGTTGTGGGTGGTGACACCAATTTCAATGGAGCCAGCCCATTTGTCCACCATCTTGTCGATGCGCACCTGGAACACCTCTCCGTCCCGCAGGGCTCTGCTGCTCAGCACCACGCCGTGATTGAAGTCATCGGTGGCACTGAGGGAACAGAAAGTGGAGAGTCAGATCCCCAACACACGCCCTCAACGTGCCAAGGCTTAGCCCAGCAATGCCTGCCAACATTCGCGGCCCCAAGCCAAAGAACTCAACCTCAACCTCCCCCGCCGCCAGGCTGCCCCCGCCAGGCTCCCTCTGCCTTCTACTTCCGTGCCCTGCCCCCCTCCCATTAGAACCCCTTCTTCAGGCTTCTCCCCACCCCATGGGCCATACTGGGGCCTCAGGGCAGTGCGTCCCTCGTGGGTGATGGCTGCCTTCTGCCCACAGTTGGGGTGGAAGAGCAGGCGCTCAGGTTCTGCCTGAGCGGCAGGGGCAGCACGGCGGAGAGCGCCCTCGGGGGACAGTGCCCGCAGGATGGCGTTGTTGCGGCGGAGACGGTCACTGTGGTTGTTATTGTGGACGATGGTCACCTTCACAGCCATCCCGTACAAGTCCACCACGCCATACACCACTGGGGGCGTCAAGGGGGTTGCCACTCCTGTTGCAGGAAGGTTCGGGGGTGTGGGAGTGGGCAGGGAGAATGAGGGGAGAAAGTCAAACACGGAGACCAAGCACCAAAGAGAAGCAGGAGGATGAAGTACAGCCCCCAGTCCCAGCCTCACCGAAAGCCCCAGCCCAGAGGCCCTCTCTGAGCGACCCTTACCCTGATCGATACCATTAATGAAGAAGTGCAGGGCAGAGTTGGACTTCCTTGTGAGGCCAATGTGGTCACCCTCCTACTCAAAGAAGACGAATAGTTCAGAGGAGTCCCGAGGCCTGCCGAGCACCCCACTCCACACAGGAACAACTCCAGAAGGCATTCGCCAGTCTCAGACCATCCTGGAGGACAGGTCCTGGGTCCTTGTTTTCCAGACATGACAGTTTCTACATTTCCTCAATGCTCCACGTGAGTCAGGCACTGAGTTAAACCACCTCACAGACATCAGCTTCTACAAGTCTCAGCCTATGGAATGAGTACTACTTGTAGGCTCATTTTAGAGATTGCAGGGGCTGGGGGAGCAATGAAAGAGGATAAGCTTCTTGCCTCGGTTCGCCACTACAAATGGGAAAACAGTAAGAGGAATTCAACCATCTGACTCCAAAATCTGAGTGCTGAACTCTTGGGCAACTCTGCCTTCTCAGAAGGAACCTTTAGGTAGAAGACACAGGGACTGGCTCTAGGTCATACAGGAGACCCTGCTTGGTGCCCTGGCAGGGTCACAGAGTACCTGTGGCTCTGCTGGAAAGTGGTCCAAGGATCTGTGTGCCACCCTCACCTGCAGCTCATCCAGACTGAATTCGCAGTACTCCCGGCGGGTGCCCTTGCCATTGGTCAGGATCCCACAGCCGCTCATCATGATGGTGCCTGGGTGATGGTGGACACGCAGGTTCAAGTACGGGGCTTCCTTCCCCTCAGCAACACCAGGCCTGCACCCCCGCCCCTGCCCAGGGCTGGTACCTGACTGGAGGTTGGTCATGGTGGCTGGGTACTCCAAACTGTTGGGGTTGTGGGTGGTGACCCCAATCTCAATGGAGCCTGACCACTTATCAACAAGCTTATCGATACGGATCTGGCATTGAGGGACAGAAGGGAGAAGCAGGGAATGTAAATGCAGAAAGAGACCTTCAGCCCTTGGTTCTTCCCCAGGGCCCACCCTCCTAGCGCCAATGGTCGAGCTCCATCTTTAGCTCCCAGGGGTAAGGCGCCAACCAGACCACAGGACTTTGCACACCTCAAACATCTCATTGTCCCGAAGTGGGCGGTTGGTCATGACAACCCCATTGTTGAATTCGTCCAGGGGCCGCCGGCGCTCAGCCGTCTTATTATTGTTGCTGAGTTTGATGAGGGTTCCGCACTTTTCATGAAAGAGCAGGGCATCGTTGGAAGTGAGAATGGGCGAGGTGGCAGCACCGCTAGACCCCAGGCCTTCCCCTGCTGGCGGGGAGCTCAGGTTCACATTCAGAAGCCCTCCATTGTAGGCAGACAGGATGGTGTTGCTCACCACCTCAGACAGCTCCATGCTGGCAAAGTCTACAGCAGCAGGATGGAAAAAGAAAGCTGGGAAGTTGAGATGAGGCTCTATACCCCCAGACCAGGTGCCTCTCTCCCTGCCCCTTCTCCTGAGGGCCCTCCCTTGTCCACCTCACTTCCCACTCCCCTTCCCAGGGCCTTCCCAAAGCCCTCACCATTATGCGACTCAAGGCTGTTAGGAAACGTCTCCGGCCGGGCCTGCGCTGGGGACACCATGAAGGCTGGGGACCAGGTGGGATGGGAGGGGAATAAGGGTTCAGTCCCTGCTTCAGGGCCCATAGCCAGGAGACCCCCCCATCCTCTAGCTCCTGCTTTCCCATTCAACAGACTTGGGGATCAGGGTGGCCCTGCCCACACCCAGCCTGTCTTGTCACTGTATTTCCCCCATTCTGTCCCCACCCCACCACCACTGCCCTAGCCGTGTTCTCACCTTCATCAGCAGAGGTACCCTGTTCAGCCAAGGCAGAGTCTTCAGTGGGGGCCAGGGGCTCAAGGGGAGGTGTGGGGATGGGAGTAGGGGGGCTGAAACCTGGCTCAGGGGGTAGCACGGTGATCTGGGTGCACTTGCCATAAAGGTCCACAACGGCCCAGACACGAGGGGGCAGGCCTGTGGCGGCCACACCGCAATCCCGCCCATTCACCCAGAGCCGAAGCTCCCCAGCAACTGTGCGCTCCACACCCACGCGGTCCCCTTCGCCAAGCTGGTCCAGGTCCTGACCATACTCCTCCAACACAGAGCGTCCATCTCTCAGCACAGAGCAGCCCGATACTACCCACGAGCCCCCCTTCAGCCCCGTGGCACTGCTTGGAAAGTCCAGCACACTGGGGTCCAGCGCTGTCACCCCAATCTCAATGGAGCCACTCCAGGAGTTGACCTGGGATAGGGGTATTGGACAGAGACTTAGAATGGGCCACCCTCCATTCCACAGGCCACCATATCTTCCCACCTCTCAGACAGCTAGCTGGCTTTTTGTCTCTTGGAACACTAATCCACAGATACAGACAGTGATTTTCTGGACTCTGTCTCGGAAATTATTTGGGCTTTCCTTTAGCAACTCTGCTCTCTACTCAGTGTTTACTACACCACTCCTTTCCAAGCCAAGCACGAATTCCTTGGTTCCAGTCTCCTGCCTCCTCTAACTTCCCTAGTCTCTATGGCTCTCCAACCATCCAAATTCACCTACTTCCTATACCCACACTTCTTGCTCTTGTGTATCATTCATTCCCTTCCCCTGGCCTAATTCTCTCCAAGGATCAGGCTCTACCCAGATTTAACCTCCTCCCAAGTTCTTTTTCTGTGAGCCTGACCTCTTCACTGAATCACACACACCTCCCTCACCCTGGATTACTTCTCCTCACCTATCTTTCTGGCACAGCCTGTGAGTGTGTCATTCAGTGGTTTGTTCTTTTTTTTTTTTTAGACTGTCTCACTCACTCTGTTGCCCAGGCTGGAGTGCAGTGGCATGATCTCGGCTCACTGCAACCTCTGCCTCTCGGGTTCAAGCCATTCTCCTGCCTCAGACTCCTGAGTAGCTGGGATTACAGGCGCGCGCCACCAAGCCTGGCTAATTTTTGTATTTTTAGTAAAGACGGGGTTTCACCACGTTCGCCAGACTGGTCTCGAACCCCTGACTCTAGTGATCCGCCTGCCTCGGACTCCCAAAGAGCTGGGATTAGGTTTGTTCGTTCCTTGGTATCTTTCTTCACTTGTCATCACATCTCTGACATCTCTCCATCCTCCATGCCCAAGAAATTGTACCAGGAGGTCTGTTCCCAGCCATTTTAGTGGGTTAGCCCTCGTGTCCCTTCCCTGGTTCTGGATCTTGAAAACACTCAAGCTCTTAATGTCTTCTTCAAACTGAATGTTTCTGCTTCACGCTGTCTTCCTGTCCGCCCCCTGGTGCTCTATGTTCTTTCTGTTCCCTCTCGGTGCCCGGCGATGTGGGCTATCCTGGCTGTCCTACCCCGTCTCCCTCTAGTCCCCTCCCACCACCCTCCACATCTCGGTTCCGCGGTACCAGCGCTGCACCTTGCGGTCGATGCGGACGGTGAAGATGCGTCCATCGCGCAAGGGTTCTCGGCTCAACACCAGCCCGTGGTTAAACTCCTGGCCCGGCTGCTGCCGCCGCGCTGTACGCCCACAGGCCGACAGGCTCACCAAGCGCCCAGTGCGCGGGTGCAGCTCCCCGCCGCTGCCCAGACCCCCGTTGGACCCCGGTCCTGAGCCGCTCCCGCTAGGTCCCCCACCCCCGCCCGGCCCCGGTCCGGGGCCTCCCCCAGAGCCCCCACTCCCACCCGACCCCGCCGCCATCTCCGCTGACACCGGGGCAGCGCGACAGCCGCGCTTGGCGGCACCGTGGCAACCGCGGCGGGCAGACACTCTGAGGGATACGACCAGGGGCTGAGGCCAGGTATGCTTTACGGCACTGCCGGGCAATGAAGCAGCCCGTGCTAGGAGCTGGGGACCACCACGGTGAGAAGGACGACGGGGTCGGGAGCCTCGCTTTACGGCATAGCGAGGTGATGGACTGGCTCCGAGGGGTACGAAGACTTGGGCAGGGAGCTTTTGCGACAGTGGGAGGAAGACACGCCCACCGCAGGCATCTTTACGACGGTGGGGTACAGGAGCCCAAACACTTTCTGCTTTGCGACAGCGGCACCGACCACCCTGCCCTCGCTAGGGGGAGGTGGCACCTTGAAGCACTCATTTTACGGCAAGAGGGGGGGGTTATCTCCCCTCGGGATGCACGCTCCAAAGCAGCGTGAGCCGAGTCTGGAGGACCCAGAGAAGCGGTAGTGAAAGTCTAAGTGAAAGTCTCTGCCCGCCACCCCACTGAGACCGAAGTGTCTTGTGACAGCGCCGCAATCCTTCCACTTTGCCTCACACCTCTCCTGATTGGCTGAGCGAGCCGACTGGCGGGGATGGGGGAAGCTCGTTGATGATTAAGTCAAGCCCAGCCTTAACTCCAACTCAACCAAACTATTCCATGTTAAGGCCACAAAGAGTCTAGAGAAGCCCCGACAGGCAGTTTCAAGCGACAGCGCTGACGACCCCAAAAGATCTCCCCTAGAGCTAGTCACAAGCCCCCAGCCCACCTCCCCGACGCTCACGCTCAGGCTTGAGGACCGTGACGTCACAATCGAGGCTTCTTGCCCCCTGGCCTGGTCCCCTCACTGGGATTGGCTGGTTTGGATGAGGGTGGTGATGGAGAAGGGCGGGAACAAATTGCCCAGACAAAGAAAGTCTTTGGGTGGGACACAAAAGAAAGGGGCGAGCGGAGGGACCCCCAGCCTGAGTCTCTATATAGCCTTGATTCCGCTCGCCGCAGCTCGGGAGCAGGGGAGAGGTGGACCCGGGACTGAGCCCCAGCATCCCCCGCCGGCAGCGGTGGGGGCGGGGCCAGGGGCGGGGCTACGTGGAGCCGGTAGGCGGGGCAGGATCGCTGAGAGCGGCCCCCAGGTGGGGCTATGGAGAAACTGGAGTCCTTAGGGGCGGGTGGCGGCCTCAACCGGGATTGCCCCTGGAGGGGTAGCCACAGGAGTTCCCGCAGCGGTCACAGGAGCCGAGGCAGGCGCTGGGCAGCCCTCCGGAGTAGTCCTGTTTCACGGTTCTGGGCCCCGCGTGCACTCCAGGGTCTCCGTATCTCGCGGTACTGGTTCAAGCTGGCCCTCCGGGGGGATAGTGGTCCTTGGTTCCAGGCCCAGTCAGCACCTAGGGGAGGTTGCGAGCCACAGCCTTGGGTCTGGCACAAACCCTGGTGGATTCAACATCCCCGAGCCTCAAACCAGTGTATCCAGGGCTTCCAGCCCTGGGCCTGGGGGGCCTATAGGGCAAGAGGTAAACAGTCCCGGGTGCAGTCCGCCCTCTGGATCAACTTGCTTGAACCCCCAAAACTCCCAACAGGACCGGCCCCGGAGCATCCTACGAAAGAACAGCTCCAACTTGATGCAAAAATCCCCCAATGTGGAGAAGTAAGGAGCCCAGCTCTGTGGGCAGGCAGCCCAGAGTCGGGAGGGTTCAGGACACTGGAGGATCAGAGCCGGAAGGAAAGGGGCAGAGCCTTAAGAACGAAGAGTTAGAGTAGGTGAGGGCAGTTGAGTCGGAAGTCCGAGTTTCCAGGCCTTCGGGAGAGGAGCAGGTGCCCCATAAACCCTGGCTGCACAGGACTGTGATTATCGTTAAGTCTGACCCCATCCCCAGCCTCAACAAGAGGGTATAAGCCGGGCGCGGTGGCTCAAGCCTGTAATCCCAGCACTTTGGGAGGCCGAGGCGGGTGGATCACGAGGTCAGGAGATCGAGACCATCCTGGCTAACATGGTGAAACCCCGTCTCTACTAAAAATACAAAAAACTAGCCGGGCGAGGTGGCGGGCGCCTGTAGTCCCAGCTACTCGGAGGCTGAGGCAGGAGAATGGCGTGAACCTGGGAGGCGGAGCTTGTAGTGAGCCGAGATCGCGCCACTGCACTCCAGCCTGGGTGACACAGCGCGAGACTCCGTCTCAAAAAAAATAAAAAAATAAAAAAAAAATAAAAATTAAAAAAAAAAAAAAAAAAAAAAAGAGGGTATAAGAAAACTGTTTTGAGGCCCGGTGTGGTGACTCACGCCTGTAATCCTAGCACTTTGGGAGACCAAGGCGGGCAGATCATCTGAGGTCAGGAGTTTGAGACCAGCCTGGCCAACGTGGTGAAACCCCATCCCTACTAAAAATACAAAAATTAGCCGGGCGTGGTGGCAGGCGCCTGTAATCCCAGCTACCTGGAAGGCTAAAGCAGGAGAATGAGTTGAACCGGGGAGGCGGAGGTTGCGATGAGCTGAGATCACACCATTGCACTCCAGCCTGGGAGACAGAGCAAGACTCCATCTCAAAAAACAACAACAAAAACTCTTTTGAAGGCCACGCACGGTAGCTTACGCCTGTAATCCCAGCACTTTGGGAGGCCGAGGCAGGCAGATCACAAGCTCAGGAGTTCGAGACCAGCCTGACCAAATAGTGAAACCCCATTTCTACTAAAAATACAAAAATTAGCCAGGCGTGGTGGTGTGTGCCTGTAATCCCAGCTACTCAGGAGGCTGAGACAGGAGAATCACTTGAACCCACGAGGCCGAGGTTGTAGTGAGCAGTGATTGTGCCACTGCACTCCAGCCTGGTCAACAGAGTGAGACTCTGTCTCAAAAACAAAAACAAAAAACAAACAACTGTTTTGAATGACTGGGAAAATGAGGGAGGCCTATAAGGAGGGGGGTCACTAGAAGGTCCAGCCCCAGAAGGAAGCCTCAGCATTGGGATTAGATGAATATCCTGGCCACCTACCTCCCTGCTGACAAGGACTATGGATTTATGACAGTGGATGAGCCCAACAGTCCTTACCACAGGGGCTAAGCCCTCAGCCCAAACCCTTCAGTCCAGAGATTCTTCTCTGTTTAAAGGAGGGGACAGGTGGAGGAGGCAGAGAGAGCTTTAGGGACTGGATACTGCCTGACCCCCCACCTCCCAGCGCTGCTTCCCCCTCCTCTGCAGGCTGCAGGACAGTTTTGAGGACCTCTCTGCTGGTTCCTCCTGCTCAGTGAATCCTGGAGTGCTGGCAGAGAGGTGAGAGTCCTGCCAGAGAGCAGCCGGGGTGTGGGGCCTCTTTCCTCCCTTCAGCCCTGAATTCAGGTCTGCAGCTGGTCTGCTTTTTGACACCCACAATGGGAGTTGCTACAATTTCCATCAGGCCTGGATGGGGGCGGGGGTCCGCCAATTTGGCCTCGTTTACCACCTGTCCCCATTGCTATTTTCTTCTCTCAATGCCCCCACTAGTCTCCTACCCCTTCAGGATTGCCATGACGCACAGTATCTGCCCCAGGTTCTGCCAGGACTGTGCTGACAGGAGCTCGGGGCCTGCAGACAACTTTTCCAAGACACATGATGTAGGGTCCAGCCCTACGGAGCTTAGCAAGTGTTCTCCCTGTGTGCGAAGATGAGAGATTGTAATAAATTAAGACACAAGACAAAGAGATAAAGAGAAAGCAGCTGGGCCTGGGGGACCACTACCATCAAGACGCAGAGACCAACAGTGGCCCCGAATGGCTGGGCGCGCTGATATTTATTACAGGCAGGGTAAGGAGGGTGAATCTTCTAAGTGATTGACAAGGTGAAGCAAGTCACGTGATCACAGGACGGGGGGGGGGGCCCTTCCTTTTAGGTAGCCGAAGTAGAGACAGAGAAGGCAACATACGTCAGCGTTTTCTTCTATGCACTTATAAGATCAAAGACTTTAAGACTTCCACTATTTCTTCTACCACTATCTACTACAAACTTCAAAGAGGAACCAGGAGTACGGGAGGAACATGAAAGCGGACAAGGAGCATGACCATTGAAGCACAGCACCACAGGGAGGGGTTTAGGCCTCCGGATGACTGCGGGCAGGCCTGGATAATATCCAGCCTCCCACAAGAAGCTGGTGGAGCAGAGTGTTCCCTGACTCCTCCAAGGAAAGGACACTCCCTTTCGCAGTCTGCTAAGTAATGGGTGTCTTCCCAGGCACTGGCATTACCGCTTGACCAAGGAGCCCTCAAGCGGCCCTTATGCGGGCGTGACAGAAGGCTCACCTCTTGCCTTCTAGGTCATTTCTCACAATGTCCCTTTAGCACCTGACCCTACACCCGCCGGTTATTCCTAGGTTATATTAGTAATGCAACAAAGAGTAATATTAAAAGCTAATGATTAATAATGTTTATAATAATGACTGATAATTGTCCATGATCATCTCTATATCTAATTTGTGTTATGACTATTCTTATTCTAACTATTTTCTTTATTATACTGAAACAGTTTGTGCCTTCAGCCTCTTGCCTCGGCACCTAGGTAATCCTTCTCCCACAACGTGAGATGAAGGGTTGGGGATTGAATGGAAAGGGGGAGGTGGAGCGAGTCTTTGGCAAGAGTGCGGTGGGAAAGCCAGGCTTTCACCACGGTCACAGACTCCAGTGACTTTGACAAGTGCCGCAAGGCACACTATGACAAAGGGAAGTTTCTCAAGGCTGAGAAAAACTGGCCCTTGGAGGATGAAGGGGACAGCAATGGTGGTATCAGTATCAGCGGTGGCAGTCAAGGTGTGATACTGGACCCAGAGCCCAGGCCTGTGCAGAGAGGCTGGGCAGGAGAACCAGCCAGAGGAGCCAAAGATGAGCCAGGCCTGGTCACCCAGAAGCACATCCTTGAAGCTCAGGGTTAGCGACGGGAGGGCTCCAGGGACTAGAGGGGGTTGTATTCCAGAGAAGCCCGTTCCTCACTTCTCTACCACAGTCTGTCTTCCTCAGTGGCCATCAGCCGAAGACTCTGCTGCCTGACAGGGAGGTAATGCTGGGAAGTGACCCCAGGGAAGAAAGAGGGCAGCTGGAGAAAGGACCCCATTCAGGATAGCCCCCCGAGATTATTGGCTGTTGAGGAACAGAAAGTCTGAGTGGGGGCTGGTTTGTTGGCCAGGCCGGGTGGTTCACTTCCCTAATCCCAGCACTTTGGGAGGATTGCTTGAGGCCAGGAATTCTTTTTTTTTTTTTTTTTTTTTTTTGAGACGGAGTCTGGCTCTGTTGCCCAGGCTGGAGTGCAGTGGCCGGATCTCAGCTCACTGCAAGCCCTGCCTCCCGGGTTCACGCCATTCTCCTGCCTCAGCCTCCCTAGTAGCTGGGAGTACAGGCGCCCGCCACCTCGCCCGGCTAATTTTTTTTGTATTTTAGTAGAGATGGGGTTTCACCGTGTTAGCCAGGATGGTCTCGATCTCCTGACCTCATGATCCGCCCGTCTCGGCCTCCCAAAGTGCTGGGATTACAGGCTTGAGCCACCGCGCCCAGCCGAGGCCAGGAATTCAAAAACCAGCCTGGGCAACATAGGGAGACCTCGTCTCTACAAAAAAAAAAAAAAAAAATTGTTTTTAACTAGCCAGGCGTGGTGGCGTGCACCTGTAGTCCAGACTACCGGGGAGGCTAAGGTGGGAGAATATAGTCTGAGCCCAGGAGTTTGAGGCTGCCATGAGCGATGATGGCACTACCACCCTCCAGCCTGAGTAACATAGCAAGATCTTGTCTCAAAAAATAAATAAAAAATAAACAAAAGTCCGAGACAACCATACGGGGAGGTGGAGCGGTCACTGAAGTTTTTCTCAAATGGGAAGGGTAAGAGAAGCCAGTGAGATGAGGATCTGGGGCCTGAGCTTCTCCCCTGTGGTGAGGGCCCATGACAGACACCTGGGAGGCACGGATATACCAGATGGCCGGAAGACTTGGATTCATTTGGTTGATTCCTCAGATTCCTCCACCTACAGAAATCAGTGCCTCCCCCCACCAGCTGTGGCCACCATCATATTGGGGCAGGAGATTGCTCTGCAGCACAAGGAGTACTATGGCAAAGGACTATACCTGAGGTCCTGCTCCCACCCAGAGCTTGTGGAGGACATGGAAGATGAGCATCAGGATGGTGAGAGCCTGGGCAGGCCAGCCTAGGGGGCAGGAGGGCTGGGAACCCACAACCTGATAGGTACCCTGGCCTTGATCCCTGATTCTAGGCTCCACAAGCTTGACCTAGGTGATTGAGAAGGCTGTAAGCACTGAGGTCCACCTACTGGACCACATGGGAGGCCCCTTTAGGGATCACAAGGCCACAGAGAGCTCCCTGATGGTGACAGTGACACCATTGCAGCCTGTTGAGGGCACCAGGCCGCTATCTCTGTGGGACTGTCTCTTGGCCAGCTCCCATCTCCCAGCTCTCCAATTATTTGAGGCCAGTACATCGGCAACAGGTGGAAGGAGAGGCCCTGAACAGCCTCGAGTCCAAGGTCCACATTGGACAGGAGAGGAACCAGGGAGACTCAGAAGGGGTTGAGACCCCCTCCAGCTTGGCACCACCCACTGGCTCCATGCCTCCTCCTTAACTCCTCTCTGCCACGCCACCCCACTCCAAGTATTTCTCTGTCCTTCCAAGACAGTGAGTCTCAAATGGTATCCAGCTGGTGGCTAGGGGGCTGAGCTGGCAAAGCCCAGGGAGTTCAGAAAGGGAGAGTGGAGCAACCCAACCCCTCAAGCCAGAACAAGCACAGCCTGACAGACTAAGCCTGGGCAGAGGCAAGGGGATGCTCGCACTGGCCAGGGAGGTAGAGGAGCTGAGTGGGGAGGTTCTAGGGGATTCAGGGTCACATGAACAAGATCCCATGCCTGCTGCAAGAAAGCCATGAACTCAAACTCTTCTCTCCAGATGAAACCCTGGGACTTCGATGGACTCAAGAAAAAGAAAGCAAACAATGGAAACGGGCTGGTTTGGGGCAGAGTGGGGGCAACCTTCCCTTCCTGGCCACCCTATGAGTGGACGATCAAGAGCAGAAGAGCAAGGGTCTGGGAGCTGTGAATCGGGTGCTCAGGCTGGGCCTGCTCAGTCGTTGAGGAGAGGGGAGGAGGAAGGGGAGTTCACACACAGGAGCTATGAATATGAGGGCAGAGTGAAGAAAGCTGGGAGCAGTCCGGGGCACTGGACTCCACAGGAGCCTAGCATCACGAGAAGGCCCAAGCTGCTGCAGGATGATAATGACTGATGCAATTAATTTAGTGAACCAGCTGGGCACAGTGGCTTACGCCTGTAATCCCAGCACTTTGGGAGGCCGAGGCAGGCGGATCACAAGGTCAGGAGATCGAGACCATCCTGGCTAACTCGGTGAAACCCCGTCTCTACTAAAAATACAAAAAATTAGCCAGGCGTGGTGGCGGGTGCCTGTAGTCCCAGCTACTCCGGAGGCTGAGGCAGGAGAATGGCATGAACCCAGGAGATGGAGGTTGCAGTGAGCCGAGATCGCGCCACTGCACTCCAGCCTGGGTGACGGAGGGAGACTCCGTCTCAATAATTAATTAATTAATCAATTAATCAATCTAGTAAAGCATTAATTTTTTTTTTTTTTGAGACGGAGTCTGGCTCTGTCGCCCAGGCTGGACTGCTGTGGCCGGATCTCAGCTCACTGCAAGCTCCGCCTCCTGGGTTCCCGCCATTCTCCTGCCTCAGCCTCCCGCGTAGCTGGGACTACAGGCGCCCGCCACCTCGCCCGGCTAGTTTTTTGTATTTTTTAGTAGAGACGGGGTTTCACCGTGTTAGCCAGGATGGTCTCGATCTCCTGACCTCGTGATCCGCCCGTCTCGGCCTCCCAAAGTGCTGGGATTACAGGCTTGAGCCACCGCGCCCGGCCAGCATGAATTTACTGCTATCACTTTCCTCACTTCATACAGCCCTGGAGGAAGGGGCTATCATTCCCATCTTCCAGATGAGAAAACTGAGGAATCAGAGAGCTCGTCCAGGGGCACACAACCTCTAAGTGACAGAGCCAGGATTTGAACCTAGATCTGCCAGGCCCCCAAGACTCAACCAAGAAGAGAGAAAGAAACAGAGGCTAGGGCCCCAAGAGGAAGGAGCTGGCAGATCGCCTCTGAGGGCGGGGCTGTGGCTTCTCTGATCTCAGGCCCCCATCCTCCGCCCAGGCCCCACCCCTGCCCCTCCCAGCACTGCCTGGAAGTGTGGGGCGAGAGCTCCTCCTAGGACACCTCTTTCCCCTTGGGGAAAGAATTGTGCCCCCCAGGCCCTTCCCCGTGGAGGTCCCTCTTCTCCTTCCCCATCATCTCCACCTCCTGGGACAGAAAGTGCCTCCACCTGCATCCCCAGGCGTCCAGCCTCCAGGGCCCGCTGGCCCCACAGCAGGCAAGCTGAGATGACGGTCAAGCTGGATTTCGAGGAGTGTCTCAAGGACTCACCCCGTTTCCGGTAAGTGTGAACTGGTCTGGGGGCTAAGGAGGGAAAAGTCTAACACCCCCAGCACACACACACCTTTCCCCAGGCCAGATCTCCTTCCAGGGAGCAGGCCTCCAAGAGGCAGGAGCGAGCCTGTGGGCCAAAGTGGTACCCCAGCTATCAAAGCAGGGTACTCCAATGCTCTCCGGCCCTGCATGCTCCTTCTGGCTTCTGCAGTTTCCCTCAGCCCTAGAGCTGGCATTCCCTCTGGCCTCTCAGTGGGACCCCTGCCCTTCCCCCAGCACCTGCTCTGGGGCGGTTAGCAACTTCCTGCCCTGGCCACATCCACCCTCCTTCTACCCTTCCTGCTCTGGCCTGGGCTGTGGTAGCTCCCAGACTGCAGAGCGGGCAGAGCACAAGTGGGCGGGTGGGGGGCGAGCCACTCAACTCTGCAGCTTTCTCCTCCATACCCACCGCCCTGCGGCTCCATCCCGCCTGATGAGGCAGACAGACCAGACCGACCCAAGCTCTGTTCCCATGACCCCCTCTTTCCCAGAGCCTCTATTGAAATGGTGGAAGCCGACGTGTCAGACTTGGAGACCCGTCTGGAAAAGGTGACCCTGACATGGAGAGGTGACCCTGGAGTGGATTAGGTTGAGAGGGGTAGGGCCAGGGAGAAAGCTGGAGACAGAGAATGCATTCCAGGGATTATTGAATACTGTGTAGGGGAAATATTTTGGAGACTCCAGAGAAGCAAAAAAGGTGGTTCTGTACCCTCAAGAAGCTCAGGATCTTGGAAAACAAGACTTACTTCTGGGCTGGGCGTGGTAGCTCATGCCTGTAATCCCAGCCCTTTGGGAAGCCAAGGCGAATGGATCGCCTGAGGTCAGGAGTTCAAGACCAGCCTGGCCAACATGGTGAAGCCCCATCTCTACTAAAAATGCAAAAATCAGCCAGGTGTGGTGGCGCCCATCTGTAGTTCCAGCTACTCAGGAGGCTGAGGCAGAGGAATCGCTTGAACCTGGGAGGCGGAGGTTGCAGTGAGCCAAGATCGCACCACTGCACTTCAGGCTAGGCGACAGAGCGAGACTCTGTCTTAAAAAAAAAAAGACTTACTTTTGGACTTCCTTGTTCAGCTTTTGAGCTCCTCCTGCATTGTGCCAGGCCCTGGGCATTCAGGGAGGGCAAGATCATTTCTGCTCCCATGGAGCCCAAAGGCTGACTGGAAGACAAACCAGTGAAATGTTTCAATTCAAGACAGTAAGGTGTCCCCTGAGCACTGTATCAAACAGCATGTTCACACAGATACACACACAAATGCTCTCTCATTCCCCTTACTTCGCTTTACTTTTCTCTGCAACATTTACCTCTGACACATTATGTATTTGCATGCTATGCGTTAGTTTGCTATTGCTGTGTACCAAATTGTCACAAATTTGGTGGGCAACATTGTTTTATGGACAACATGGTGAAACCTCATCTCTACAAATAATAATTTTATTTTTATTTATTTGAGACGGAGTCTTGCTCTGTTGCCCAGGCTGGAGTGCAGTGGTGTGATCTCAGCTCACTGGAACCTCCGCCTTCCAGGTTCAAGTGATTCTCCCACCTCAGCCTCCCAAGCAGCCGGGATTACAGGCATGCACCACCACACCCTGCTAATTTTTTTTTTTTTTTTTAATTTTTAGTAGAGATGGGGTCTCACCATGTTGGCTAAGCTGGTCTTGAACTCCTGACCTCAAATGATCTACCTGTCTCAGCCTCCCAAAGTGCTGGGATTACAGGCGCGAGCCACCACACCCGGTCTACAAATAATGATATTAAACAACGGACTGGATGGGGTGGCCACAGCTGTAGTCCCAGATGCTTGAACTCCTGGGCTCAAGTGATCCTCCCTCCTCAACCTCCCCAGTAGCTGTGCTACAGGCACATGCCACCATGCCTGGCTTTTTTTAAATTTTATTTTTTTGTAGAGATGGTGTCTCCCTATGTTACCTAGGCTGGTCTGGAACTCCTGGACTCAAGTAATCCTCCCACCTCAGCCTCCCAAAGTGCTAGAATTACACGTGTGAGCCACCACACCTGGCCTGAATTTTTTTTTTTTTTTTTTTTTTTTTTTTGAGACGGAGTCTTGCTCTGTCACCCAGGCTGGAGTGCTGTGGCCGGGTCTCAGCTCACTGCAAGCTCCGCCTCCCGGGTTCCCGCCATTCTCCTGCCTCAGCCTCCCGAGTAGCTGGGACTACAGGCGCCCGCCACCTCGCCCGGCTAGTTTTTTGTATGTGTTTAGTAGAGACAGGGTTTCACCGTGTTAGCCAGGATGGTCTCGATCTCCTGACCTCGTGATCCGCCCGTCTCGGCCTCCCAAAGTGCTGGGATTACAGGCTTGAGCCACCGCGCCCGGCCGTGAATTTTTTATTGTGAGTAAATCATCGACTCAGGAGACTAGTAAGGAGAGGTCTCATGTACTCATCACCCAGTTTCCCCAGTGGTGACATCTTTAGTACATTATTAAAACCAGGAAATTAATATTGTCACATTACAATTAACAATAAACTCTGCCAGGCGCAGTGGCTCATGCCTGTAATCCCAGCACTTTGGGAGGCTGAGGCAGGCGGATCACGAGGTCAGGAGATCGAGACTATCCTTGGCTAACGCCGTGAAATCCCGTCTCTACTATAAATACAAAAAATAATCCAGGTGTGGTAGTGGGCGCCTGTAGTCCCAGCTACTCGGGAGGCTGAAGTGGGAGAATGGCATGAACCCGGGAGGCGGAGCTTGCAGTGAGCTGAGATCGTACACTCCAACCTGGGCTACAGAGTGAGACTACGTCTCAAAAAACAAAAACAAACAAAAAAAACCCAGTAAACTCTAGCCAAGCGCAGTGGCTCACGCCTGTAATCCCAGCACTTTGGGAGGCTGAGGCAGGTGGATCACGAGGTCAGGAGTTGCAGACCAGCCTGACCAACATGGTAAAATCCCATCTCTACTAAAAATACAAAAATTAGCCGGGTGTGGTGGCACGCACTTGTAATCCCAGCAATTTAGGAGGCTGAGGCAGGAGAATTGCTTGAACCCAGGAGGTGGAGGTTGCCGTGAGCCGAGATCGCGCCACTGCACTCCAGCCTGGGCGATAGAGCGAGACTCTATCTCTAAATAAATAAATAAACTCTATAGATCCTACTTCGATTTTACATTTTGCATATGCTCTTTTTTTGCGTTTTTGTGTATAATTCTACGGCACTTTATCACGTGTATGGATTCCTTTAACCATCACCACATACAAATGGACACAAAGAATTCCTTTACAGTGATACCCGATACCCTTCCCACACTGCTTCAATCTGTAGCAACCACTGATTTGTTCTCCATCTCTCTACTTTTGTAATTTCCAGAATGTTCCATAAATAGAATCATACAGTATGTGACCCTTTGAGATTTGGCTTTTTTCCCCCACTCAGAATAATGCTCCTGCCAGGTGTGGTGGCTCATGCCTGTCATCCCAACTACTCAGGAGGTCAAGGTAGGAGGGTTGTTTGAGGCCAGAAGCTTGAGACCAGCCTGGGCAACATAGCAAGATCCTTGTCTCTAAAAAATGCTTTGTTTTGTTTTTAAATTAGCCAGGTGTGGTGGTGTGTGCCTGTAGTCTCAGCTACTCAGGAAGCTAAGGTTGGAGGATCCCTTGAACCCAGGAGTTCAAGGCTGCAGTGAGCTGTGATCCCACCACTGCACTCCAGCCTGGGCGACAGAGATCCCAACTCTAAAAATAATACGAATTTTTTAAAAGATTAATGCTCTTGAAGTTTATCCAAGTTGTTGCACGTATTAACAGTTCATTCCTTTTTATTGCTGAGTACTGTTCTATTGTACAGATGTCCCAGTTTGTCACTAGTCCAGTCTTATGAAAGTTTCTTACTCATCTAAGGGGGAGGGGCTGAGACGGTAAGGAAAAAACTAGACAGAGTCCTCAGATTCACACAGTGATTTGCGAACATCCTTGTCCCTTGTCACAAACAACCCATGGTGATATATGGTAAGATTTGATCTTGGTCAGTCCAGGTACGGTGACTCACACCTGTAATCCCAGCACTTTGGGAGGCCAAGGCAGGTGGATCACCTGAAGTCAGGAGTTGGAGACCAGCCTGGTCAACATGGTGAAACCACATCTCTACTAAAAATACAAAAAATTAGCCGGGTGTGGTGGCAGGCACCTGTAATCCCAGCTACTCGGGAGGCCGAGGCAGGAGAATTGCTTGAACCCAGGAGGCGGAGGTTGTGGTGAGCTGAGATCGTGCCACTGTACTCCAGCTTGGGCAACAAGAGTGAAACTCCGTCTCAAAAATAGAAAAATAAAAAGAGATGGGGTTCACTATGTTGGTCAGGCTGATGTCCAACTCCTGATCTCAGGTAATCCACCCACCTCAACCTTCCAAAGTGTTGGGATTACAGGTCTGAGCCACCTCACCTGGACTATCAAGTCTCTTTGTTTGTCAGTCAAAGGGACCAGATAGGATGAGCCCCAGGAGTACCCCAGCATTTCCTCTTGGTCCTGACCTGTGGTCTGGATGACGGATTAATATTTATGAGGGAACGTGCAGTGAGCACAGAATGGGACAACTCCTAGCAGTAAATACTATAGATTTTATTTATTTATTTATTTATTTATTTATTTATTTATTTAGAGACAGAGTCTTGCTCTGTCACCCAGGCTGGAGTGCAGTGGTGCCATCTTGGCTCACTGCAGCCTTGACCTCCTGGATTCAGGCAGTCCTCCTGCCTTAGCTCCCCAGGTAACTGGGATTACAGGCACGTGGTGCCATCTCGGCTCACTACAGCCTCAGCTTTCTGGGTTCAAGCAGTCCTCCTGCCTTAGCCTCCCAAGTAGCTGGGATTACAGGCACGTGGGATTACAGGCACGTGCCACCATGACTGGCTAATTTTTGTATTTTTAGTAGAGATGGGGTTTCACCATGTTGCCCAGGCTGGTCTTGAATTCCTGAGCTCAAGCGACTGGCCTGCCGTGGCCCCACAAAGGGCTGGGATTACAAGTGTGAGCCACCATGCCCGGCCAATACTGTAGAATTTAATAGCAACCACTTAGAGCATCCAGACCATGCAGGAGGCTGGAATCTCCAGGGAGCTCTGGATCTAAGCAGGTAGGCAGGGCAGGAAGAGATGTGTGCGAGGGGACAGGGAAGGATGTTTTGGAGGTAAGGCTGACAGATGTGTTGGCGACAGGCTGAGAGGAATGGGCAGGAATTTGGTTTCAGGCCCAAGGCAGTGGGAGCAGAGGCAGCGATGAGAACACAGCAGGTGTGTGTTAGATACAGGGAGAGCTGGATGAGCCTGGAGGATGGTGAGGCCAGACAGGAATAGGGGAGCGCCGCTCTGGGCAAGGGGAGAGGAAGTGGGGCAGGTGTGGGGGCGTCACCTGGTGTGGGGATGACTGCACAGCTCCCTGTTACTCTCCTTCTTTCCCAGCTCCTGAAACTGGGCACTGGTCTCCTGGAAAGTGGGCGCCATTACCTTGCTGCCAGCCGTGCCTTCATTGTTGGCATTTGTGACCTGGCCCACCTGGGTCCACCAGAACCCATGATGGCGGTATACGGAGGGTCTGCATCTGGGTGGGAAGGGGTCTGGGGTGAGGAGGTGATGCCGTGGAAGAGGAGGGCTGGCCTGGGGTCTGCAGGTTCCAGGCCAGAGCGGGGCTGGGCTGTCATCCTAGATAGCCATAGCAGGCTGGGTCTCGAGTCGGGAGGGCGCTGCCACCCCATGCCTGGTACTCTTTCTATGCCTCTGCTTGCCTAGGAGTGTCTGGAAAAATTCACCGTGAGCCTGAACCACAAGCTGGACAGCCATGCGGTAAGTAGGGGAAGGTAGGGATTGCGGGGGTGGTGGCCAGGTCGTCTGTGGTCCTGACCCCAACCTACCAACTTCTTCCCTCAGGAGCTTCTAGATGCCACCCAACACACACTGCAGCAGCAGATCCAGACCCTGGTCAAAGAGTGAGATGGGGCCGGGCGCAGTGGCTCACGCCTGTAATCCCAACACTTTGGGAGGATTGCTTGAGCCCAGGAGTTCGACACCAACCTAGCCAACATGGTGACACTCTGTCTCCACAAGAAATACAAAAATTGGCCGGGCGCGGTGGCTCAAGCCTGTAATCCCAGCACTTTGGGAGGCCGAGACGGGCGGATCACGAGGTCAGGAGATCGAGACCATCCCAACATGGGCTAACATGGTGAAACCCCGTCTCCACTAAAAAATACAAAAAACTAGCCGGGCGAGGTGGTAGGCGCCTGTAGTCCCAGCTACTCGGGAGGCTGAGGCAGGAGAATGGCGTGAACCCGGGAGGCGGAGCTTGCAGTGAGCTGAGATCCGGCCACTGCACTCCAGCCTGGGCGACAGAGCTAGACTCCGTCTCAAAAAAAAAAAAAAAAAAAAAAAGAAATACAAAAATTAGGCTGGGCGCGGTGGCTCCACCCCAGTGGTGGAGTTGTGAGATTGGGGGTTTCTGGTGTCCTGACTTCCATCCCAGGGATCTCCTTGGGTTTCCCACATGCAGAGACTAACTGAAAGGACATGAGGGCTTTACCCTGGGAATGCTCTGCTGGGGCAGGTGGGTGTTAGCTGCGATTCTGTGTCATCTTCCCATCCTCAGAGGTCTTCGGGGTTTCCGAGAGGCTCGCCGGGATTTCTGGCGGGGGGCTGAGAGCCTGGAGGCTGCCCTGACCCACAACGCGGAGGTTCCCAGGCGCCGGGCCCAGGAGGCAGAAGAGGCAGGAGCTGCTTTGAGGACGGCGCGAGCTGGCTACCGGGGACGGGCTCTGGATTATGCCCTGCAGGTGCCTGCCCCAACCTGTCTTCCTGGGGTACCAGAGCCTCAGGTGTCACCTCGAGGCTGGGGGGTCCCCACTGTGCAGTGGGAAGGGGTGCTGTGTTTTCAAGACTAACCTGGGGTCTTTTTACGTCCTCAGATCAATGTGATTGAGGACAAGAGGAAGTTTGACATCATGGAGTTTGTGAGTTGTGGCGGGGGTGAGGGCAGGGTGGAGAGGAGCCTGCTGCCAGCACAAGGGAAAGGGGAGAGGGGTTCTTCCTCAGCCCACCCACTGCCCACCTTGTCCCCCAGGTGCTGCGTTTGGTGGAAGCCCAGGCTACCCATTTCCAGCAGGGCCACGAGGAGCTGAGCCGGCTGTCCCAGTATCGAAAGGAGCTGGGCGCCCAGGTGGGGCCCCCAGGGCACAGCAGGTGGTGGAGGGAGCTTAGGGACTCCTAACTGGGGGGCCTTGGGCATCTGAGATGCCCTTCCTGTGCCCAGTTGCACCAGCTGGTCTTGAATTCCGCACGAGAGAAGAGGGACATGGAGCAGAGACACGTGCTGCTGAAACAGAAGGTGAGGGGGCAGGTGCGGTGGCCCACGACCGTCATCCCAACATGTTGGGAGGCTGAGGTGGGAGGATCGCTTGAGGCCTGGAGTTCAAGATTAGCCTAGGCATCATAGTGAAACTCCATCTCTACAGAAAAATTTAAAATTAGCTGGTGTGGTGGCATGCACCTGTAGTCCTAGCTACTCAGGAGGCTGAGGCGGGAGGATCACTTGAGCCCAAGAGTTCAAGACTGCAGTAGCTATGATCACACGACTGCACTTAAGCCTGGGTGAAAGAACAAGACCCTGTCTCTAAAAATAAATTTTAAAAAATATTTCAACAAGCAAAAAGTGAGGGCTAGGGCTGTGGGCAGGAGGCAGATGCCTATGGCCTTGGTCTCTGCCCATCTCAGTTGCCCTTTGATCCTCTTGTGCCTCCAGGAGCTGGGTGGGGAGGAGCCAGAACCAAGCTTAAGAGAGGGGCCCGGTGGCCTGGTGATGGAAGGACATCTCTTCAAACGGGCCAGCAACGCATTTAAGACCTGGAGCAGGTGAGGAGAGGACACCCCAATCAGCCTACCCCACCCAATTATGTATTTTCGAGTGGTAATAGCACGCTAAGCACTGCAAGGAAAAACGGACGAACCCCCCTGCCTTAGTAGAGTTTACATTCCATCAGCAAAGGCAGACGATAAACCTAGTCAGTAAATTACGGGCTATGTTAGAAAGTGATAGTGCTATAGGAGAAAGATAATAAAGCAAGGAATGTGGGGAGCTGGGTAGGGGTTGCAGTTCTAAATATCTGGGCAGTGTGGGCTTCATGAGAAGGTAACTTTTGAACAAAGACTTGAAGGATATCTGGGGGAAGAAAGTTCTAGACAGAAGGAAGAGCCAGTGTCAAGGCCCTGAGACAGCTGGGGAGTTGGAAGAGCAGGGTGGTGGCCCTGGGTCTGGACAGAGTGAGGGAGGAGGATGTGTAGGAGATGAAACTGGAGCTAATGGGGGCACGAGTCATTATAGGGCCATGTAGATTTTTGTAGGGATTTGGGGTCTACTCTGAGGGCAATTGGGAGCCGCTATAGGGTTTGGAACAGGATGGCAGCATGCTGTGACTTGACTCCTTCCCCTTCGAGGGCCACTGCTAGCCCATATGGGATCTCTGTGCACATAAGAGAATGGAGCCGCTTCCCCAAGACACTTTTTTTTTTTTTGAGACGGAGTCTCGCGCTGTGTCACCCCGGCTGGAGTGCAGTGGCACGATCTCGGCTCACTGCAAGCTCCGCCTCCCAGGTTCACGCCATTCTCCTGCCTCAGCCTCCGAGTAGCTGGGACTACAGGCGCCCGCCACCACGCCCGGCTAGTTTTTTGTATTTTTTTAGTAGAGACGGGGTTTCACCATGTTAGCCAGGATGGTCTCGATCTCCTGACCTCATGATCCACCCGCCTCGGCCTCCCAAAGTGCTGGGATTACAGGCTTGAGCCACCGCGCCCGGCCAAGATACTTTTTTTTTTTTCTGTTTTTTGAGATGGGGTGTCACTCTGTTGCCCAGGCTGGAGTGCAGTGGTGCAGTCTTGGCTCACTGCAACCTCCGCCCCCTGAGTTCAAGTGATCCTCCCTCCTCAGCATCCTAAATAGCTGGGACCACAGGTGTGCGCCACCATGCCTGGCTAATTTTTGTATTTTTGATAGAGACAGGGTTTCAGCATGTTGCCCAGGCTGGTCACAAACTCCTGACATCAAGCAATGCGCCCGCCTTGGCCTCCCAAATTGCTGGGATTACAGGCGTGAGCCACTGTACCTGGCCCCCAAGATTCTTTCTTTTCTTTTCTCTTTTCTTTTTGACAGAGCCTGGCTCTGTTGCCCAGCCTGGAGTGCAGTGGTGCGATCTCGGCTCACTGCAACCTACGCTTCCTGGGTTCAAGCAATTCTCCTGCCTCAGCCTCCCAAGTAGGTGGGATTACAGGCGCCTGCCACCATGCCCGGCTAATTTTTGTAATTTTAGTAGAGATGGAGTTCCACCATATTGGTCAGGGTGGTCTCAAACTCCTGACCTTGGGTGATCCACCGCCCTCATCGGCCTCCCAAAGTGCTAGGACTACAGGTGTGAGCCCAGCCTAAATAGTATTTTTTAAATTGTAGCAATAGACATTTTATTAGAAAAATAATTTTACTGCCATCTGCTGGAAAGTTGTCTTCATAACTATATGAAATCTAGGTTGTCCAAGATATGACTAAATAGCATCCTTTAGATGTTCCAGGCTGCACAACTGTCCACCCTTCTCTGGAATGTCTCGTGGAACAGTCAGCCCAGGTGTCTCTCCTCTCAGTAAGATCCTCATGGGCAAAGAGCACAGCCTCTCTTCCGTCCCTCATCCTAAAGCTGCCCATGTCTATAATGATTTCCTTCTCTTACAGACGCTGGTTCACCATTCAGAGCAACCAACTGGTTTACCAGAAGAAGTACAAGGTGAGTGGGCCTGGGTCCTGGATGCCTGGGCCCCAGGGAGACTCAGCCCTTGCCTGCAGCTGGACATCTGCCCCCTTATCACCTTATCCTGCCAGGACCCTGTGACTGTGGTGGTGGATGACCTTCGTCTTTGCACAGTGAAACTCTGTCCTGACTCAGAAAGGCGGTTCTGCTTTGAAGTGGTGTCCACCAGCAAGTGAGTGCAATCCCCAGGGGTGATACTCTAATATATCTAAACAGTTGCCAATCTGAAAGGCAGGGCCCACGACAATGGAGGCCCCCCCATGCAGCTCCAGACCTTAATTTAATCCTTTGGTGGCTGTACTGGGGGGCCATTGTGGAAGAGGGTACAGGGTGATGGGGGATATTCAGGAGACTATTACCAACTGGTACAGAAGTCTTTCAATGCAACTGGAACTGGTTGAACACTGGCTGAATCCTGCTCATCCTGCCACTTTGCTTCCCAGGCCTCAGACCCCTCTGCCATCTCCCTCACCCTCCTACCTAGGTCCTGCCTCCTCCAGGCTGACTCAGAGCGCCTCCTGCAGCTGTGGGTCAGTGCTGTGCAGAGCAGCATCGCTTCTGCCTTTAGTCAGGCTCGCCTTGATGACAGCCCCCGGGGTCCAGGCCAGGTAAATTAACCTGGGGGTGCGGAGCCAGGCTGCCCATGGAGATGGGGCACCCCTTACCCTAGGCCACCCTTTCTTCTCTTCTCTTCTCCAGGGCTCGGGACACCTGGCCATAGGCTCTGCTGCCACCCTGGGCTGCGGTGGAATGGCCAGGGGAAGGGAGCCTGGGGGAGCCGGGCACGTGGTGGCACAGGTCCAGAGTGTGGATGGCAATGCCCAGTGCTGCGACTGCCGGGAGCCAGCCCCAGAGTGGGCCAGCATCAACCTTGGTGTCACCCTCTGCATTCAGTGTTCCGGTATCCACAGGTTACTCCATGAGGCCCAGGCGGGAGCCCCACTCCTTCGGGCCGCAGTGCGGCTCCACTAGAGAGCTCATCACACCGGCCCCTCTTCCTTCCCTGTCCTGGCTTCCTCTCTTAGCTTCTGGCTTTGTCACTGGGTACCAGGCCTGGGCCCAAGCCTGTGGGGTGCCAGTTGGACCTAGGTGGGCCTGGCCTCTCTGTGTCCTAGTCTGGCCAGAATTGGGGGATACCCAGAATTTGTTGGCTTGGTTGGAAGAAGTGTGGGGTCAAGGCTGCTGAGGGTGGGGGAGCCAATGAAGACTGGGCAGAGAAACAGTCATGAGGCCTTAGCAAGTGTCTAAGGCCCTTGCCCCCCGCCTCAGTGTGGTGGAAGAGAGGTGACATGGGAGAGGTTGTCCAGGCCACAGTGTCACTAGAGAAGGGAGGTGGCTGAAGCCTTGAAATGAAACCTAAGGAAGAAGGAATCAGTGACGAGGCAGGGTCCTGCCAGGGCCAGGTCAAGGCTACATGGCCGCAGCTGCCCTGCTTCCTGGGCCAGCACCTCCGCATGGGCCCCTATGCCAGCCTTGCCTCCCAGTGTCTTCAGGAGCAGCAGCAGCTGCCCAGGCCACTGCCCCGCATAGGGCCTGACCCTCCCCTCTGGCCCTCCAGGAGCCTTGGTGTTCACTTCTCCAAAGTCCGGTCTCTGACCCTTGACTCATGGGAGCCAGAACTAGTGAAGGTAACTTGGGGTATTGTGAAGATTGGGGACAAGAACTTGGGGCAGGGCAAGGACATGGGGGTGCAGGGGCGTGACCCCTGAAGAATCACTCACCCCCACCTTACCTGTCTCTGCCTCTGCCTGGGCCTCCCGAAGCTCATGTGTGAGCTGGGAAATGTCGTCATCAACCAGATCTATGAGGCCCGCGTGGAGGCCATGGCAGTGAAGAAACCAGGGCCCAGCTGCTCCCGGTAATCTTGGGGTTTAGCCTCCCAGGGGAATGAGGGATACCTGGGGCAAGAGGAGGGAAGACTGCGTGCTTCTCCCCTCCCACAGGCAGGAGAAGGAGGCCTGGATTCATGCTAAATATGTGGAGAAGAAGTTCCTGACCAAGCTGCCTGAGATTCGAGGGCGAAGAGGTGGCCGGGGGCCCCCAAGGGGGCAGCCTCCTGTGCCCCCAAAGCCTTCCATCAGGCCCCGGCCAGGGAGCTTGAGATCCAAGCCAGGTATAGGGTTGGTTGGGCATTCACTGAGCACCTGCTGTGTACTTGGCACCGTGCTGGGTCCCGCAGGGAGGCACAGAGTGTGAAGCCCAGGCCCTCCCCTGGAGAATATCAGAGGGACCAGACTGTCGTTTCAGGGGTTACAGTGGAGTGTGACATGAAGAATGGGAAGGAATGTGGGGCTGGGTGTGGGCAGGTAGGGTAAGGGGTGCCAGCAGCATGAGAAAAGGGGGGGTGGGTTAGGCTGGAGCGGCAGGGGTTGAGAGCTGAGGCCGAGTGTCAGGCAGTCAGCTCACCTGTGTCATCCCAGCAGTTGGGGTGGTTGGACTGGATGAGGTGGTGATGCCGTCTCTCCCCCACACCCTAGGGACTTGTACACATGCATACTCACACTTACACATACCCACGCCTGCACACTCTATTCCCTCCACAGTCCCAAGCTCCCCACCATTTAGAAGAGACATGTGCCGTTACAGCATCCGGGCACTGTGCTGAGGGTTTTCTTCCCAGACTCGGAGCTGCTTCCCCCTAAAAGAACCAAATCCCCCAAACAGAGCCCCCCTCTGAGGACCTGGGAAGCCTGCACCCCGGGGCCTTGCTGTTTCGAGCGTCTGGGCATCCTCCATCTCTTCCCACCATGGCCGATGCCCTTGCCCACGGAGCTGATGTCAACTGGGTCAATGGGGGCCAAGAGAATGCCACGCCGCTGATCCAGGCCACAGCTGCTGTGAGAGCCCTGCCGACCTCCCCACCCCATCCTAGGGCTCTGACATGTACTCCTGACTCTAGGCCCTGCCCTTATCTCCTCTTCCCACCACCTGTTCCCTAGGGTCTCCACCCATAGAGAGACATCAGCAACAGAGACTGGCTGCTAAGAGTGTGTGATTTGGAGGCAGAGAACCTGAGTTTGAACCCAGGCTCTCACCCCTTACAGGAGACTTTTAACAATCTCAGTCTCATCTGTAAAATAGTAACATGCCTCATAAGCTTGTACTACAGATTTATATGTGAATACATGCAAAGAGCTAGAGTCAAGCCTGAGTTAGCTATAACCCCTTCTACACTCCTGATTAACACACCCCACCCTCCCATTCTCTGAACTGGCGCCATCCTAAGACATCTTGAAATCCACCACTAGGGATGCCACCCTCAACCCCCCTTCTCGATTTCTCCATGCAGAATTCTCTTCTGGCCTGTGAGTTTCTCCTCCAGAACGGGGCGAATGTGAACCAAGCAGACAGTACAGGCCGGGGCCCGCTGCACCACGCAACCATTCTTGGCCACACAGGGTAGGGATGACAGCCATGGGGAGGAAGGCTGGGAGGAGTTGGGTGGCCGGCTGACCCTGGCTCTTCTCTCCAGGCTCGCCTGCCTGTTCCTGAAACGGGGGGCTGATCTGGGGGCTCGAGACTCTGAAGGCAGGGACCCTCTGACCATCGCCATGGAAACAGCCAACGCTGACATCGTCACCCTGTGAGAATGCCTGAAGGGGAGGGGCTGGCTGGCGCTGGAGCCCCACCACCCCCCGCCCACTTTCGGGCGGGCGGGGCTGATGCAGAAACAGGAGCCTGCCCGGTGGGGCCTGGGGAAGGGCTGGGCCAGCGCCTGGGCCAGGCTCAAGAAAGGCTGCGCCAAGTGTGCATTGAGGCGTGGAGTAGAAGGCAGGCGGGAGGGCGGGCAGGGTGCGAGGATGCTTGGCCCACCCTGAGAGGCGTCATTCGCCCATCAACATTGCCATCAGGCATCTTTTTAGCACTAGACGTGACCCCGGGTGGGCAGATGAACGAACGCAACCCAGCTCAAAGAATGGGAAGTTGGGGGGGGGAGGTGAGGATAGTGTCGTTTTTTTTTTTTTAGACGACTTTTTTTTTTGAGACAGAGTCTCACTCTGTCGCCCATGTTAGAGTGCAGTGTTGCGATCTCGGCTCACTGCAACCTCCGCCTCCCGGGTTCAAGCGATTCTCCTGCCTCAGCCTCCCGAGTAGCTAAGACTACAGGCGCCCGCCACCACACCCGGCTAATTTTTTGTATTTTTAGTAGAGACAGGGTTTCACCATGTTGGCCAGGACGGTCTCGATCTCCTGACTTCGTGATCCACCTGCCTCGGCCTCCCAAAGTGTTGGGATTACAGGCGTGAGCCACCCCGCCCGGCCAAGGATAATGTCGTTTATGTCTTAATTCCCTTCCCTTCAGGCTACGACTGGCAAAGATGAGGGAAGCTGAAGCGGCCCAGGGGCAGGCAGGTAAAGAATACACCCACCCCACCCCCCAGGCCCAACACCTGAACTCTGGGCTTCTGGTCCACGGTGACCTCTCTCCCTAGTGCCCAACTGCATTCATTCCGTTATTTAACAAACGCGTATTGGGCGCATGCGACGTGCCAGGCCCTGGCAAGGCATGGGCGCTGGCGCGGTGCTCGCGGCGCGCACGTTCCCACCCAGGCTCGGAGCGCGAGGTCCCCAGGCGGGCCCCAAACGCGGGATCCTGCCCTTCTGCACTGGGGCCCAGCCGCCTCCCGGCCTTTCCTCCCTCCCCTAGGAGATGAGACGTATCTTGACATCTTCCGCGACTTCTCCCTCATGGCGTCAGACGACCCGGAGAAGCTGAGCCGGCGCAGTCACGACCTCCACACGCTGTGACCCCAGGCCCTAAGGGTCTGCGCCTCCCTCCCCTCCCCGTCACCGGGCCCTCTGCCATTAAAGCTTCCGTGCTTCGCTCTTCCCTTCTGGTTCACTTCTTGGGCGCCACCTTTGGACCCGTAGGGTGTTGGGCGCTGAGGCTCCTGGGGTGCGGGGAGCGGCTGGGGGTTTGCGACCTCGAGTCCAGCAAGGGGCGACTCCAGGGAGCGAGGCGGCAGCTTCGGCCGCGACCCGAGCGCCGGGCGTTGCGGGGCGGGGGCTCTTGGGCTGGGGCGACGTGGCCAGCCCAGTCCTGCCGAGGGGTGGGGCCGACCCTGGGGCTCTCTGGCCCCGCTGCCGCCGCGGAGAGAGCGCGCCCGAGCCACCCCGGCTGGAAGGCATCCCCGGAATGCGGCGGCTCAGCACCCGCCCCCTCGGGAATTCCCCGGGGGAGCCGCTGGGAGGGACGCTGCTCCCGGGCCGGGCCGGCCGGGCCTCGGGCTCTGAGCGGTGGGGTTAGAGGCTCCAGCCCCGCCGAGTTGCAGACGTGAGGTCGAGCACACCTGTAGGGGCGGCGGGGAGGTCGCGGCCACATCCGGGGCGACATGCCTGAGTCACCCCGTCCCGCCAGCGTCTGCCAGTCCAGCCAGTCCGCCCAGTCTCTCGCGTCCGAGACTCGCCTCCAGCCTCCCGCCTCCGCCAGAGCAGCGCGAGCCTCGCGGGGGCGGGGGCGGGGCGCCAAGGGGCGGGGCTGTCTCTTAAAGGGCCCCGGGCCGCTGCCCTTAGGCCACTTCCTGGGGGCGGAGAGGGCCTCAGCGGCTGCGGCGACACCCAGGGAAGGCGGCGCGGCCGGGTCCCGAGACTCCTGGCTGTTTCCATCAGAGCCCTCGGACACTCCCAGCCCGGGCTGAGCACACGCATCGTCGCTCCCCGGCGGATATAAGGGGGCTCCGCCATCAGCTCCCGTCAGTTCCCTATCCATCTCCTGGGACCCGCGCCGGCAGCCAGGCCAGGCCTCTGAGTGGCCCCAGAGCCCTGGGGAACTCGTCCACGGCGGCAGCGATCTGCCCGAGGTCTCGGAAACCAGCCCTTCGGAGTCGGCCCTGTGCTCGCCACCGTCATCTGCTGGTTGGATTCCGGAAACCCACTGTCTGAAGATCACAGAGGGGTGTCGCTGACCACCTCAAATCGGATACGTCCAAACCTCAAGCTCCCTTCCCCTCTCTGGCTGCCCTCTGCTCTTTCAATCTCTTCTCTCAACCCTTTGGGGATTTCTGTGTCCTGAGACGAGCTCCCCATCCACCACCAAAGTAGCTGGGGTGAGCCCCAAACCTTACTGCGTGTGCTCCACCTGTGCCTCCAACCCAGCGAATCTGACAGCTTCGACCCAATTCTGCACACACCCAGGAAGTTGTGCCTTTTCTTTTCTTTCGGTGTCTCCTGTGCTTCCCAAAATTTCTCCACCTCCTGTGCCCTCTTCGCCCCCCTCCTTTGGGGGCCCCGTGACCCTGAATGTGGGGGGCACGCTATATTCCACCACTTTGGAGACCCTGACCCGCTTCCCAGACTCCATGCTGGGGGCCATGTTTAGGGCCGGCACCCCCATGCCTCCTAACCTCAATCCGCAAGGAGGCGGCCACTACTTCATCGACCGGGATGGCAAGGCCTTCCGGCACATCCTCAATTTCCTGAGGCTGGGCCGCCTGGACCTCCCCCGCGGGTACGGAGAGACAGCGCTGCTCAGGGCAGAGGCTGACTTCTACCAGATCCGGCCCCTCCTGGACGCGCTGCGGGAACTGGAGGCCTCTCGGGGGACCCCCGCACCCACAGCTGCCCTGCTCCACGCAGATGTCGATGCCAGCCCCCGCCTGGTGCACTTCTCTGCTCGCCGGGGACCCCATCACTATGAGCTGAGCTCCGCCCAGGTGGACACCTTCCGAGCCAACCTCTTCTGCACCGACCCGGAGTGTCTAGGTGCTTTGCGGGCCCGATTTGGTGTGGCCAGTGGGGACAGGGCAGAGGGGAGCCCACATTTTCATCTGGAGTGGGCCCCCCGCCCCGTGGAACTCCCCGAGGTGGAGTATGGGAGACTGGGGCTGCAGCCGCTGTGGACTGGGGGGCCAGGAGCGCGGCGGGAGGTGGTGGGCACGCCGAGCTTCCTGGAGGAGGTGCTGCGGGTGGCTCTCGAGCACGGCTTCCGCCTAGACTCTGTCTTCCCCGACCCCGAAGACCTGCTCAACTCCCGGTCTCTGCGCTTTGTCCGGCACTGAGGACTCTTCTCAGTTTGATTGTGGGGAGGAGAGAGAATGGGGTACTGGCACCTCTGAAGCCTCTTTCCAGCTCTGCTTCAGGAGCTATGAGAGTCGGGGTCCTCCTGCACCTGACTGGAGCTCAGATGTGGGCAGGAATTCCCAAACCTGGCCCAGCAAGGACTCACAAAGGATCCAGAAGGTCTCGACCTGTGCTGACCCTGGGAGGGAAGGGAAGGTTCTCTTGGCTTGTTCTCACCTAAGGCTGGGGACCTCCAGTCTCTCCTTGATCTGGATCTCAGTGTTTAAGGGCCTGGAAAAGGGGGGAACATCTCTTTACCCAGACCAGACCTGGCAAAACCCTGGAAGGATATTGAGGTCTGGGGAAAAGGGAGGACTTTGCATTTCCCCAGTGCGGTCTCTCGGACCATGGCTTCTCCTCCTGAAGCTGGGTGGCCTGGCCTGGCCTGACCAATGAGAGGCCAGAGCACTCTGGAACATGGGAAGAGGAATTCTTTGCTGTGTTCCAAGCCACCTACTGAGGGAGGTGGAAAGGCCACAACCCACCCTAGGTTGATGCACGGGAGCTAGGAGAGTCCCCACGGCAATGGGGCTGGAGCATCCCTCATCTGGAAGAATCCTCTATTGATGGCAGGGCTGGCCAGCAGGAAGAGGGCAGTATTTGTTGGGTCCTGGCCTTCCCTCATGTGTGCGTGCATATCAGCCCGTGTGTCTGACTGATGTATAGGTCCATGGCATCCTGGTTCCTATCTGTGTTGCTGACTACAGTGTCTGTGATGTCTGCATGTCCAGGCCTGTTTGGGGTTGCCTAGTCGACTATTCTGGCACAGGGTGTGTCTGTGGTATACCTGTGAGGTGGCTGACAATTAGTAGTTTAATCACAGGGTGTGTGTGTGTGTTTATGTGCACGCATGTATATGCATCACCACGTAGCCAGGAGGGGCCTGTTGGGGTTTGAGTCACTGGGATCTTCCCGGTGAGAGGTAAGAGAAGTCACTGGGCTTAGCTGGGCCTCTGAGGCCTGTATGGAACTCTTGGTTGCTGAGGCAACCATGAGCCTGTTGCTAGGAGATAGCTGGGGAAGGCCCAAGGCTGCCCAGGGCAGAGAGAGGAGATGAAGAGTTTGGGACAGTGGGGGAGGAGATGGGAAAGGATGGGATTTCTGGGTCCCAGAGCGGGTGGGATACTCATGCACAGCTTCTTCACTGGGGGGGCACGCATTATTTCTCACTGGTCATGATTTACGAGAGAAAAATAAAACTGCTTTTGGAACCACAAATTTGTGAAGGCTGTTGAGGGCCAGGTTGGGGGTGCTGTCCCCTCACAACAGAAGCCCTGTTTTCTCTGCCCATCGCCTGCTGGAGATGTCTTCTGGACCCCAGTTCCTTGAGCCCCAGCTTTACCCTAGCTGAGGATGGGCAGTGCCATTGTTCTGGAACACTCTAGAACCTCCAGGCAAGGGCTGGAGCCAGGGCTGCAGAGCATTCCTCGGCCCAGCTGGGGCAGCCCCGCCCCATCCCCCAGTGGTCCTCATGTGGAGGCTGGCACTAGGCGGGGTTTTCCTGGCAGCCGCCCAGGCTTGTGTCTTCTGCCGCCTCCCAGCCCACGACTTGTCAGGCCGCCTGGCTCGGCTCTGCAGCCGGATGGAGGCCGGGCAGAAGGAATGTGGGGCCTCCCCGGACTTCTCGGCCTTTGCCTTAGGTAGGATCAGACATCCAGGGATGGGTCCGGCAAGCACTCACCCCCATACCCCCAGAGGGTGGCGTGTGACCTCCCAGCTGTGCCCTCCGTCTGTGGCCCTTTCTGGACATGCTGGCCTCTCTCTCTGAGAGAGCTCCATATCCGGGAAAGTCAGGAGAGACCCCAGAACCTGAGTTGGTGAGGGAGTCGCTGGTCCTTGCCCATCTCCACAGATGAGGTGTCCATGAACAAAGTCACAGAGAAGACTCACAGAGTCCTGAGGGTCATGGGTGAGGTCAAGGGGAAAGAGTGACCTAGGGGCTTGAGAGGACACCAAGGAGGGGGTGGGTGACAGGGGCTGGGGTGGGAGGGGAAGGGTGGAGGGGCAGAGACAGGAGGGCTGATCAGGGAGGGGGCTGGGTGAAGGGAGGGGGCACTGGCCCCATCGAGGCCCAGGGCAACGGGGCTGCTCTCTGCCTCCCCAGAGATCAAAGAGGCTCTCTCCTCACTCCCTTCATATTGGAGTTGGCTTCGAAAGATCAAGCTCCCCGAGTACACCAGGGAAGGTACCGACGCGGGATGGGCCTCAAGGGGAGCCTAGCGTCTTAGCCAAAGGGATGTGTGGTGAGCAGCTCATCCATGCACACCCTCACCCCTTCCTTGTCTTTCATTTCAGCTCTCTGTCCCCCTGCCTGCCGTGAGTAGGAAAGGAAAGGGGTAGTAAGGACCTGGGGCCTGCAGGGTGTCAGAGGAGGGCCTGGCAGCTGCAGGAAGAAGCTGGGTACCAGGCAGGGTGGAGGCCCGGCCTCCCCTCCCCAGCGTTGCCTCCGCTGTCTCCTGCAGGGGGCAGCACCACGCTGTACAACTGCTCCACCTGCAAGGGGATGGCGGTGTCCTGCTGGCCCCGAAAGCGCTGCTTCCCAGGTCCTCACGCCCACCCTGGCCCCGCCCCACCTTGCCCAGATCCCTGAGCCCTTGGGCTCCCCCGTCGGTGAGTGTGCGTTCCAGAATCATTCACTGCCTCCTGGGTTCCCTGCAGGAAGTCAGGATCTTTGGGAAGCCAAGATTCTGCTCCTCTCCGTCTTTGGAGCTGTCCTGCTTCTGGGTGTTCTGAGTCTCCTGGTGGAGTGAGTTTTGGGATAAGGACAGGAATCCTACCCTACCCAGTGCCTTCCACCGCCCACCCTCCCTCCCTCCCTCTGTCCCTCCCAGGCCCCTCCCATAGGCTTCCCATTCTCCGCCTTCCCTCAGGTCCCACCACCTCCAAGCAAAAAGTGGCTTGTGAAGACGCTGAAAGCCTCCCAGCCTCCAGCTCTAAGGAGTATGCACTCACAACTTCTACATCCCTTGGAGGAGAACCAGCCAGCCCCTTAGTCCTAGCTCCAAAAACAGTCTCCAGACCCTAAAACCCAGACATCCCTGCTTCTGGTTGGTGAGATAATGAAAAACAAGAAAATCCCCAAAAACCCAGACCCCCCACAATCCCAGTGTCAGACGGCTTCCCAGGAACCCAGGCACCCACAGCTGGAAAGTTCCTCCCCTCCAGCCCTCAACCAATCACACAGCTGTCAACAATGCCAGGAAAATATCTACACAAGGAAAGAATCCCCTACGCCACTCCCACCACACCCACACCCCCTTCTGCCTGTTCCGGGAAAGCGGGGGCATCTGCCCCAGAAGCTATTCCAGGCCCTCCTATGACTGATTAGGAATCCGGGAATGCGTGTTCTGGAAAACTCACCCCGCTAGAGTGAGATCACGTCGGTGGGTTCGTGGGCATGCCCTCCCTCCATCGTGTTAACAGTTTCAAACCCTGACCTCCCTCCGAGGCCTCCGTCCTGCCGCCTAACTACACTTGCTGTTCGTGGGCTCTGCCTTTGCCTAGCCTCTGTCTGCAACTGGGGAGGGCAGGGGAAGGATGGAAGGCTCTCAGAGTAGCACAGTGGTTCTCAGATGGGGGTGATTTTGCACCCCGGTAGACATTTTGCAACATCTGGAGTCGTTTTGTTTTAACTGGGGGGATGAACTACTGGTCTCTGGTGGGTAGAGACTAGAGATGCTGCTAACCATCCCGCAATGCATAGGAAAGTCCCCACAGCAAAGAATTATCCCGTCCAAAATGTCAGTGTTTACCAGGAAAGGGAGACAGGAAAAAAAAAAAAAAAAAAAAAGAAGAAGAAGAAGAAAGAAAGGAAAGAAAGAAAAGAGACAAAATGTCAGAGCATGGTTGAGAAACCCTGGTGTTTGGTCCCTTTCCTATCAGGAGTTTTTGGTTTGGGAGTGGGACATGGGACATGGAACATGAGAAGAGAGGTCTGTTGCCAACCACAAGGCACAGTCTGAGTGCCTAGGCCTGGCAGGGATCCCAGCCCAGGGGTTTTCAAACTGGATACCTCGAGGCTCCAGGGTAAGCGTTCTCAGCCAGCTGCGTATCAGAGCCACCTGGGCAGCCTTAAAACTTGCTGTGCTTTGGCCCCATCTCCAGAGATTCTGGAATAAATGGTCCTATATGGGGCCTTGGTTAGTGTAACCCATAGCCAGGGTTAGAATCATTGTTCCGGGGTGCCCAGAAAGGCCCTAAGGATAGGAAGAAGAACTCCTACCCCTTCCACAGTAGTACCTCTCTCTCTCTTTTTTTTTTTTTTTTTTTTTTTTTGAGACGGAATTTCGCTCTTGTTGCCCAGGCTGGAATGCAATAGCACGATCTTGGCTCACTGCCACCTCCACCTCTCAGGTTCAAACAATTCTCCTGCCTCAGCCTCACAAGTAGCTGGGATTACAGGTGCCTGCCACCATGCCCGGCTAATTTTTGTATTTTTAGTAGAGACAGGGTTTCACCATGTTGGCCAGGCTGGTGGCGAACTCCTGACCTCAGGTGATCCACCCACCTCGGCATCCTAAAGTGCTGGGATTAAGGCGTGAGCCACTGCACCTGGCCGTACCTCTCCCTTTTTTCCAATATATTTTTTTCACAAATTATTATTATTATTATTATCATTATTTTGAGACAGAGTCTCACTCCGTTGCTCAGGCTGGAGTGCAGTGGTTCGATCTCAGCTCACTGCAACCTCTGCCTCCTGGGTTCAATCGATTCTCCTGCCTCAGCCTCCTGAGTAACTGGGATTACAGGCGCGCACCACCACGCCCGGCTAACTTTTGTATTCTAGTAGAGATGTGGTTTCGCCATGTTGGCCAGGCTGGTCTCAAACTCCTGGCCTCAGGTGATCCTCCTGCCTAGGCCTCCCAAAGTGCTGGGATTACAGGCATGAGCCACATGCCTGAGTAATTTTTTTAGTACTTTTTTTTTTTTTTTTTTTTTTTTTTGAGGCGGAGTCTTCACTCTGTCGCCCAGGCTGGAGTGCAGTGGCACCATCTCGGCTCACTGCAAGCTCCGCCTCCCGGGTTCGCGCCATTCTCCTGCCTCAGCCTCCCGAGTAGCTGGGACTACAGGCGCCCGCCACCGCGCCCGGCTAATTTTTTGTATTTTAGTAGAGACGGGGTTTCACCGTGTTAGCCAGGATGGTCTCGATCTCCTGACCTCGTGATCCGCCCGTCTCGGCCTCCCAAAGTGCAGGGATTACAGGCGTGAGCCACCGCGCCCGGCCTTTTTTTAGTACTTTTAACGGAGACGAGGTTTTACCGTGTTGGCCAGGCTGGTCAGGAACTCCTGACCTCGAGTGATCCGCCTGCCTTGGCCTCCCAAAATGCTGGGATTACAGGCATGAGCCACCATGCGTGGTCAGTCCTGCCCAGTTTTCAAGGATCTCTATCCTGTCTGTCCCATCCTTCCATAGCCCCAGCCCACCCAGAACCCTCTCACAGTGGACCCCAGTCTCCCAGAGGCGCCACCAGACTGCCTGCTCCCGTGGAATGCACTTTACCCTCAGCGGCCACGCTGGCCTCCCTGAAAACTTCCACACTGCTCACAACCCCCAGCCCTGCATCAAATGATGATCAAGAATTTGGGCTTTGGAGTTGGGCTACCTGGTTTCAATCAAATCCTGGCTTTGTCTCTTACTGGATCATGGGCAAGTCATTTAACCTCTCTGTGCCTGTTTTCTCAGATTTTATCTATTTATTTATTTTTTTAGATGGAGTCTCACTCTGTCACCCAGTCTGGAGTGCAGTGGCGCGATCTCCACTCACTGCAACCTCTGCCTCCCGGGTTCAAGCGATTCTCCTGCCTCAGCCTCCAGAGTAGCTGGGACTACAGTCTCCCAGCACCACGCTGGGCTAATTTTTTATGTTTTTAGTAGAGAAGGGGTTTTACTATGTTAGCTGGCATGGTCTCGAACTCCTGACCTCAGGTGATCCGCCCGCCTTAGCCTCCCAAAGTGCTGGGATTACAGGTGTGAGCCACCGCACCTGGCCGCCTCATCTTTTAAATGCAGTAGATGTATTTTATTGACTCTCTATAACGTTTTAAATCTGTTTACATTTGAACATCTCTGAAGTCAGAATGCATCTTAAACTGAAGGTATGCTATGGCTTAATGGATAGTATTTTTTTCTTAGTATATAAAATAATGGTATATCGGCAGGGCACGGTGGCTCACACCTGTAAAACCAGCACTTTGGGAGGCCAAGGCAGGTGGATTACTTGAGGTCAGGAATTCAAGACCAGCTGAAAAACATGATAAACCTCCATCTCTCCTAAAAATACAAAAATTAGCCAGGCATGGTAGCAGGTGCCTGTAATCCCAGCTACTCAGGAGGCTGAGGCAGAGGAATCGCTTGAACCTGAGAGGCAGAGGTTGCAGTGAGCTGAGATTATGCCACTGTACTCCAGCCTGGGCAATAGAGCGAGATTCCGTCTCAAAAATAAATAAATAAATAAATTTAAATATTAAAAAATTAAATAAAATAATGGTATATATTACAATTGATGATATATTACAATTCATGATAAATTCAATGAAATTCAGTAGTAGTTACTTTATGGGATTGCTGTGAAGTCTAAATAAGCTAATATAAAATGCTTCGGGCCAGGCACAGTGGCTCACACCTGTAATCCCGGCATGTTGGGAAGCCGAGGCAGGAGGATCGCTTGAGCCCAGGGGTTTGAGACCAGCCTAGGCAACATAGTGAGACCCCATCTCTACAAAAGAAATTAAAAATTACTGGGGTGTGTTGGCTGGGCACGGTGGCTCATGCCTGTAATCCGAGCACTTTGGGAGGCCAAGGTGGGTAGATCACAAAGTCAGGAGTTCAAGACCAGCCTGACCAACATGGTGAAACCCTGTCTCTACTAACAATACAAAAATTAACTGGGCATGGTGGCACATGCCTATAATCTCAGCTACTTGGGAGGCTGAGGCAGGAGAATTGCTTGAACCTGGGAGGCGGAGGTTGCAGTGAGCAGAGATGGCGCCACTGCACTCCAGCCTAGGGGATAGAGCAAGACTCCATCTCAAAAAAAACAAAAAAAATTTAGCTGGGTGTGATGGCGCATGCCTGTGGTCCCAGCTACTCAGGAGGCTGAGGTGGGAAGATCGCTTGAGCCTAGGAAGTCGAAGCTGAAGTGAGCTGAGATCACACCACTGCACTCCAGGTTAGGTGACAGAGTGAGACCCTGTCTCAAAAAAAAAAAAAGAAAGAAAGAAACACAAACTCCAACAATCTCTTGTGCCACATGCTTATGAAGAGCTTACTAGGGGAATGTATATCACAAGGGTTCAGAGAAGGGACTGGGGTTGTCAGGGACACAACCTGGAGGCTGCCATGTGCTAAACACTGTGGAAACAAAGATAAACCATTAGGTGGCCAGGCACAGTGGCTCATGCCTGTAATCCCAGACTTTGGGAGGCCAGGGCAGTTGAATCACCTGAGGTCAGGAGTTCCAGATCAGCCTGGCCAACATGGTGAAACCACGTATCTACTAAAAATACAAAAATTAGCCGGGTGTGGTGGCAGGTACCTGTAATCCCAGCTACTGGGGAGGCTGAGGCAGGAGAATCTATTGAACCCAGGAGGAGGGGGTTACAGTGAGCCAAGATTGCGCCACTGCACTCTAGCCTGGGTGATGGAGCGAGACTCGGTCTCGAAAACAAACAAAAAACCTGTTAGCTGGGGGTTTAATAGGGCAGGGCATGGTTCGGAGGGAAGATGGATTGGTAAAGAAACCGCACCACCTTGATGTGACACAGCTGAGGGACATCTAGAGAAGGGACACCCCCAGGGGCTCAGAGAAGGATTCTCAGAAGAGGTTGTGCCTGAGCCAAAGGAGAAAGACATCCCAGGTATAAGGACAAGCCTGGGCAATGAGAGATGAAAAAGCAGGAGGTGTTTGGGCAGCTACAGGTGATTCAGTGTGGCTGTGGGGGATGCGTTGGGTGGGCAGTGCTGAGAGAGAAAGCCACAGGGACGTGTGGGGGCCAGATTCCAGGAAGTATTATACAGGTAGGTCACTTGCTAACCGATGAGAAGCAGGCATGTGGGCATGGCAGGAAGAGAAGAAGGAAGAGAATGGCCAGGATACAGTTGGCACTGCCATGAAGCGCCATAGAGTTCTCAGAGGGGTGACGGGCTCAGGGAGGAAGGTGAGCTTGAACATACAGAATCTGAGATGCCCGGGCAGGGGCATTCAAGTGGAGATTCCAGGTAGGGCTACCTTTGAACAGCTCTGGCCTGAGGAGCAGATAGAACAAGTGGGAGCTACTGATGGAGAGCCCTGAATGTCAGGGTAAATAGAGGCCAGGCCAGGCGCGGTGGCTTACCTCCGTAATCCCAGCACTTTGGGAGGCCGAGGCGGGCGGATCACCAGGTCAAGAGATCAAGACCATCCTGGCTAACACAGTGAAACCCTGTCTCTACTAAAAATACAAAAAATTAGCCAGGCATGGTGACGCAGGCATGTCTTTAAATAAGAGATAACAGCTAATGCTGAATGAGTGACAGTATACGTGGGGCACAGTCTCAAGCATTTTGTTTATTTATTTATTTATTTATTTATTTATTTATTTTATTATTATTATTTTTTGAGACAGAGTCTCGCTTTATCGCCCAGGCTGGAGTGCAGTGGGGCGATCTTGGCTCACTGCAAGCTCCGCCTCCTGGGTTCACGCCATTCTCCTGCCTCAGCCTCCGGAGTAGCTGGGACTACAGGCGCCCGCCACCACGCCCGGCTAATTTTTATGTATTTTTAGTAGAGACGGGGTTTCACCGAGTTAGTCAGGATGGTCTCGATCTCCTGACCTTGTGATCCGCCTGCCTTGGCCTCCCAAAGTGCTGGGATTACAGGCGTAAGCCACTGCGCCCAGCCTATTTATTTATTTATTGAGACAAGGCCTCACTCTGTAGTCCAGGCTGGAGTGTACTGGTTCAGTCACAGCTCACTGCAGCCTTAGCCTCCCCGGCTCAAGCAATCCTCCTACCTCAGCCTCCCAAGTAGCTGGTCTATAGGCACATGTCACCACACCCTGCTATTTTGAAATTTTTGGTAGAGACTATCTCACTATGTTGCTCATTCTGGTCTTGAACTCCTGAGCTCAGGTGATCCGCCCACCTCGGCCTTCCAAAGTGTTGGGATTACAGGCAAGAGCCACAGCACCGGGCCTGTGTTTCTTTCTGTGCACATAAAGCCAGTCTACTGGAGTATGGTCTGCAGGGCTGGTTTTTCTGAACACCTCCCAAACAAGCGAGGCTGCTGTGGGTGCAGAAACGTTTTTAAATGGCCCCCAAATCCTCTCTGACCTGCCTTCCATGGAGAGGCAGGTTCTATGGATCCTTCCCTTGAATCTGGGGTCTGTGTCTGGCTGACCAATAGAATGTGGGAGAAGTGACACTATGCCACTTTCTGGGCCCACCCCTTAAGGAACTGGCAGCTTCCGCTGTCTCTTGGGGTACTCAGTCTGGAACCTAGTCACCATCTCTGAGGAGGCCCAGGTTTCAGGAAGGGTCCATATGAGGGGTCCCAACCAAACGCCAGCATCTCCTGAAACACATACGAGTGATATTGCAGCGCTCAGATGTCCAGTTACCTCCAGACTTTTATTTTCCTACTAAGGCCCCAGATATTGTAAAGCAATTAACCATCTGCACAGTGTCCTGCTGGAATTCCTGACTCACAAAGTCCAGGAGAATGATCAAACAGTGATTTTTATGCCACTAGGTATTATTCCTTCAAAACAGATAACTGGTTCAGTGGGACAGAAAAAGGAGCCTAGGACGTGGCACTAAATGTCTTGGGTTTATGACATGGCTGGCCAGGTCCATCCTAGCCATGTGCACGGGGCACATTACTTCAGCAAGCTGAGCCTCAGTCCTACTGCCTGCAAAATGCAGTTAATGACGGCTAATGTGTACGGAGACAGCGTGTCAGACAGTCTAAGCATTTTTGTTTTTTTTTTGAGATGGAGTCTCGCTCTGTTGCCCAGGCTGGAGTGCAGTGGCACGATCTTAGCTCACTGCAGCCTCCGTCTCCTGGGTTCAAACAATTCTCCTGCCTCAGCCTCCCAAATAGCTGGGATTACAGGCGTGTGCCACCATGCCCGGCTAACTTTGTATTTTTGTAGAGATGGAGTTTCACCATGTTGGCCAGTCTGGTCTTGAACTCCTAATCTCAGGTGATCCACCCACCTTGGCCTCTCAAAATGCCGGGATTACAGCCGTGAGCCACCATACCTGGCCCATTCTAAGCAGTTTATGCACTGTATTAGTTATCTGTAGCTATGTAACATGTTTTTCTAAAACTCAGGGGCCTAAAGGAATAACTATTTTCTCACAGTGCCTGTGGATTAGAAATTTGGGGCTGAGTGGGGTGGCTCATGTCTATAAATCTCAGCACTTTGAGCGGTCAAGGTGGGAGGATTGCTTGAGGCCAGGAGTTCAAGGCAAATCTGGACAACAGAGCAAGACTGCATCTCTAATACGTATATATATATATATTAGCCAGGCATGGTGGTGTGTGCTTATAGTCCCAGCTACCTGGGAGTGAGGCAGAAAGATCGCTTGAGCCTGGGAGGTCGAGGCCTCAGTGAACCATGATTGTGCCATTGCACTTTAGCCTGAGTGACAGAGTGAGACGCCGGGTCTAAAAAAAGAACAAAAAAGGCCGGGCACAGTGACTCATGCCTGTAATCCCAGCACTTTGGGAGGCTGAGGGGGGCAGATCACCTGAAATCAGGAGTTCGAGACCAGCCTGGCTAACATGGTGAAACCCTGTCTCTATTAAAAATACAAAAACAACCGGCCATGGTGGTGGGCGCCTATAATTCCAGCTATTCGGGAGGCTGAGGCAGGAGAATTGTTTGAACCCGGGAGGCAGAAGTGGCAGTCAGCCAAGATCGCACCACTGCACTCTAGCCTGGGCAACAGAGTGAAATTCTGTCTCAAAAAAAAAAAAAAAAAAAAAAAAAGAAG